>NC_051448.1:10541704-10601414 GCF_001649575.2 Kryptolebias marmoratus
ATATGTCAGGAGGACAAATAACACCTTTTCTGTTCAAATTGCCAACCCGCCACAGTGGCGTGTGTGTTGATCAAATTCACCCGCCACTTCAAATATTTACCCGCATTTGGCGGGTGGCGGGTGCTAATTTCCACCCCTGATCTCAGAGCTTTTCTAAACAAACAAACACCTGTAGCTACAGAAAACAACTAATCAAACCACTATAATGCTAATAGCCTTGACCAATTGGACACGTGCTCTCAGTTTCCTTTCACACACAGCTGAGTCAATATTCCAAAACTTTAAGTTTTTGCATGCAAACCATTAAACCCTTTCTTGACTGAACAATAACATCAAACACTCCAAACCAGAAGTCTCAAATTTGTGCTGAGAATGTTTTTATGTTGAAAAAAAAAAAGGGGGGGTTATATTTATAATTTGACTGAAAAACCAGCAAAACCCACAGGGATTGGCACAGAGGACAAACTACAGCCAACAACAGCAAAAGAAAAATGCCAGAGAGACCAAAATATATTCTCAGAGGATTTGCTTTGTATCATAAAGGAAGCCGAAATGTCAAACTTTAATGCAGCCTAAACCAACATGCAGTTAGAGATCATAATTGCATTTCTCCACACCCATATTTTGAATAAACTAAAAGGTAAGGCAAATGTACACACACACAATCGATGAGCCTTCAGTCTCCAGCTGGGTCTGAAGAGATTAATCATTCTGTAGTAATAATGAAATAATATTCCTCATAATTCCCATCACAGACTTAAAAATTCCAGTTTTGCTATATGGCATAGTGAGGATCCCTCTGTTGATTTTGTAGGTTTGCCCACTTACAAACAAATAATCTCACTTTTTAATGGTAGTTTCATTTTAACAAAGTTCCAGTAGTGCTTCACTGCATTGAGGGGCCAACGGACGAGACCATGCACCATAAAATCTTGACAAGAACATTCTTCCCTCAGACAGAACACTGAAGATGGGCCATGGATGGATCTACCAGCATCACAATGACCCAAAACATACTTAGGGACTTAGGGATCCGGAGCAGCTAAAGAAGAAACACATTAAAGTCATGGAGTGGTCTAGCCAATTTCCAGACCTCAATCTTCTCTGTGCATGAACATACAAACAAAAGCGCACACAATGAGGTCTCTGTAGATAAGACAGGCAGCTAAATCTGCTACAGGGGAAAATTCAGTTGTCAATGGGGATTCCAGCTGGCAGTACGTCATAATTCATGGAGCAAGGAGCAAACATCCACAGGCCCTGCAGCGTTCAGGGAACAAAGTGGGACTGAGAAACGAGCCGAGGATCCGCTTCAGGCAGGAGATGAAAAAAATAAAAGTATTAAATTACAGCTAAATTACTGATGTAAGCCACTGCTAAACAAATTAGCAGAGCAAATAAAACTCAATCTCTGAGTGAACGTTCGAGTCTGTTCTACACATGAAGGCACGCAGGTCCCAACTGCAAGCTGAAATATCTAAAGCAACAAGTTGATAAGCCTTTTTTAATTAAACATTTTACAACTCTGCAGCAAACACAAAGTCAGATACATCAGATTTACTTATGAGTTGTGGAAATTGAGCCAATAAAATCTGTTTAGGTGATTGTTGACCAAAGGTTTGATTCTCTGTAAACCATGGAAAAGTCAAATTTCATTTTCTAGAGCTACCCCTAACCCTTCCCATACCCTTAGGGGAACTTTCTCATTGGTCCATTAACAATTTTTAGTTTCTTCTTCAATTCCAATTTTCCAGGAAGTGTACTTTCTAGGTACAGGAGCAACCTTGAGAAAGCCCGGTGTGTATGAGTGACTCAAACATAGTTTGTAGCATTCATTATTTACTCCATTATGTTCTATTACTAATACAGGCTTCACAGAAACCACTTAAACTCCAAACCTAGCATGCAATTCAGATATTTGATCGGAATTACTGATATTTTTTAGTGGCAGACCCACTGTTACAAATGTCAGACAAAGAAAAAAAAATAAATAAATCACAACCACTGATAGAAGTTGTACAATACAGGGTGTGGCATTTAATAAATCAGATTAATATAATGACAAAAACTGCTGACCCTTAACAGAAACTGAGGACAGCATATTCTCTGAACAGTCAGCAGGGTGGGGGCAAAGAAACGTTTTTAATAGCCCAGATTTGAGACAAAATTACAATTTTTTTCTGTTTAAAACTGTCAAAATACACAAAAACTAAAAACTAATGATTTTAAACTAAGAATAGGGTGTTTATGTGGCTTTCATCTATTAGAATTGGGATCATCTCTCTGCAGACTCCCTGGTGTAAGGGTAAAAACAGTTCACCTGAACACTGTCAACACCCTGATATCAGCTGCTGACAGTTCATACAAAGCTCCTTTTTCCACTGCAAAACTAGGAAAAAAACTTACTCAACCAAAACTAAATTAATCAACTTTTTCATTTGTTGTTCAGAAATCCAATTCATTATCACATATTTAGAGCTAAATCAAACAATATAGCAAAAAAAAAAAAAAGCAGATCAGCTAGCAGTGGTCTGAGTTGCTTAATACACTTAATGACCCTCTTATAACTCGTGTTGTTTATCCAGCTGAGGGAATTCCAGCCGTCCAAGGTCACTCATGTTTAGAAGGCTAAATTTATGCCTGAAAAATGTTGGCCAACAGCTGTTTTTAATGACTTATCTGCTGATCCAAATATAGTCGAAGAACCACCCAAACTTCTTGTTTTCCCACAACTAAGGAGAAGATGCAGCTCGTTTAGTTTCGTTCAAAATGGTCACATTTAATCAACACGGATTCAACGGCACCTCTTGCTTGCGCTGGACATAAATCCGTTGATGCTTACTGAATTATCGGTCCCTTAATGTCAAACAAGATAAAATGTAAATAAACGTGAGTCGTGGCTGTGTGAGCCTGCGTGCTCTAATGGGTGTGCGGGTTAAGTGGCAGATGTGGCAGAAGATTCTTGTTTACTTTTCCTGCTCATAGAGCGAGTGCACAATAAGCTGAGTGCAGTGTGTCCCCAGGCTTTGAGTGTCCATGCAGGATAACAACGGACTTTATGTCCCGGCTAGATGAGCTTCCACCTGCTGTAGTTTGTAATTACGCAGCGTATGGATGTGTGTTTGCCTGTCGGCCTCTTGTACACATCACTGATGGGCTGTAATATTACACAGGATGCAGTGTATCCTTTAGGTCGGTGCCATCAAAAGGCGGCTGTCGTGAAGCTTTAAATGACTCCTCTATATCTAGTGTAACATGTTTACAAAGATGCCTTTGTTGTCATTTCAAGCAGTGCCATAGGTGTGCCTAGAATCAACGCTGAGGACATCAGTTTAACACATGATGTACACAGCAGATGGCATCATATTGTAGGATCAATGAAAATGCTTATAAACCTATAAAACATATGTTTACTGACAAGTCAAAATAGACTACATAGAAATAAATGCATATTTTGAGTCCATAAAAATGTAATTCTTAGAAGGAAGCAAAATTACTGCATTATCAATGACCTGACTAACATATTCATGTAGTTAGTCAAGAAACCTGTGCTGGACCTTTAATACAAACTGTCATATCTTCAAAACTACTTACCTAGTCTGGTTCACAGCATGATTACAGAAAAGCAAACCTCATATGTAAAACATTAAATTCTGTACAAATAACAACAGCAAACATGCCCCATTATTTGAGGATGCTGCCTGTTCTCACAGCTCCATCAGCCAGCCAGGTTAGGTATGAAAATATTTTTAAAAAGAGCCTAAACTTAATTCTCCTCACATAAATCAAACTGCAACAACCTACTGGTGAACACATATTGATAATCACATAAAAAGAGAGATGTGTGATAAACAAACAAGGAGTACGGAGGAGTAAAAAAAAAAAAAAAAAAGTATAGAGTGAGCCTATAAGCTGATCATAAAAGAGATGAAGGGCGAGGATGAAGGGTGAGCAGGGGTCTTGTGTTTGTTGTAGTCAGTGTGGTGAAAAGGGGATCAAACACTAAACTTTGGAGGATGGACACACATGAGAGAGGAAAGGTCTGGAAACCATATGAAAGAACAGGAAGAGACAGAGGGGGGACGTAGGACAGGGAGTAAAGAAAGGGAAGAGAGGGAAAGCTGGGGGCAAAAAAAAAAAAGAGTGACTGACAATAGAATATCCTGGAGTGTCATGACACATCTGTGCAAACCCACACACACAGGAAAAAACATGCACAAGCTGTAAAATGTTTGAGTACAAGACTGTTTAACCTCTAATATTAACGTCTATAAATCAGTCTCTTTTACAATGTTTACGGTTTTAATTGGCTTGGACAGAAGCTGGGAAATTAAAGCATGGGCTCGTCTGTCATCGGGCGATTCTACCTGAGATTTAGCTCCCAGTTCTGCTGCGGTTTGTCTCTCGAGGAAACTCATTTGAACCCAAACATCTGCTCACATGTGATACTTTTCCTGTACAACAATAGCTGTGTAAAACTCTGGAGCCCGGCCTCAAAATGGAAATCCTCAGCTGCGCTGAAAAATAAACAAAGGCCTGAAATGAGAAAATGTTAACTGAGAGAAAAGCAAATACAAAACACAGATTTGTTTGCGACTGATCCTGCTAGGAGTAGGTGAATAATCGAGTCTTATCGTTAATTACAAATATGGCTTTCTGTAATTATGTAAACAATGAAACAGAACCCTTACTGTTCTGCAGTTTCATTAATGACGCCCTTAATCTTTTCCAGCTTTGCTCCTCATTAAACGCAAATTTAGCTCACCGTTTTGTTCAGATAAAGGGTGACAGACCGAGAGACTGGTAGAAAGTAAAACGTACTAAAAGATTTTACAGGTGACCTGGCGGCTGGGATCGTCATCCTCCCCAAATATTTGCCAAGTATCGTTCTAGTTACAGCAGCTCATACAGACCAACTAAAACCAAAGCAATGATTTTATCCAAGCTGCGAAGCCATGAGCGACATCATCTGTGACTACAGGAGGAAAAGAAACCAATCTTAATAGCTTTACTGCAATTACTTGTGTGGACAACAATATCAAAACCTCAGAATTTAAACTGTGTAAGAGAAGTAATTGGATCCATTTACTATCAATTTAGAGATATCCGTGATCAGGAAGTTAAGGAAGTACAAAGACAACACACTGAAGCATATATATTTCAATCTTTTGTAATTCCAAGACTAAAGTAATACTCTGATATCTCCATGATCATCTGAACACGCTTCAGAAATAAATTAGAGGACTTAAGACCTCCGAACAGTACGACTTCGGCTCGGTAAGGAGTAAGGCTGCAAAATTCTGCAAATCTTCAAAATTTAAAGTTTTCCAAGTGGATAAATGTGAATTTAAAATACTTAATTCTAATGGAAAGTTCCCAGAATTTTACCAGAAACTTGCCCCTCCTTTGCAACCTGCTTAAGGGCAACTGGTCTTGTGAAAGAGTCGTGAACTAATCAGGATCGGAGCCCATCGCGGGTAAAATACATCAGTGTTCGCTGCAGAACGACGCAGCATCTGCACACAGACACACACTTTTAAATTGAGCATTTTTCTTATTAAATTTCCTTTCAAATCGATTTCAGACTCACTCAGAACTATAAAGCAGAGAAAGTAAGAGGACCTCGCTGAGGAAAACTTATTTCTATGAACTAAACCTAATTTTCTAATTATACTCCTCTCAAATCAAGTCTGGATTGTGTCTAAATCCAGAGCGGACCAAACAGGGCCATGAGAGACAGCAGACACACACACACACACACCCATGTCAAACGCAGCTCAGTGATAACATCTCCCCGCTTATTCAAAAGCAACAACTCATTCCCAGTAATTTTCCCCATTTTTCCCCCCTCTCACTTTTTCTTTCTGTTTCTACTCGTTTCTTTTGTTCCTCGTGGGAGCAGGTCGCCCTCTAAAACCAGACTAGGCTCCTCTCTCTCTGGAACGAGTCCTGTGGGAACTGACTTGTGGATTCCGACTGCGTAATGACCGCTCTTCATCGATGAATGGAGGGGACCACAGAGAAACTGACTGAATAACGTCTAAAAGGGGACTGAAGTGAGCTAAACAGTGGTCTATACGTGCAGGAAATGAAATGTAATCATTTCGTTCAAGCTTGACGGTGATTCCAGAAGCGATACAACTTGGATCTCAGTCAAGAGGTTCGGCATCAGCGCCGTTATCTGAATAACTGAGGGGCAGTGTTCATCAGCGGGCAAGTCAAGAGTGCACATTCCCACACACACAAAGGTCTCTGAGAAGCACTTGAATATAGCAGCACACCCTAAACATGATAGCATGCAGCAGATGAAAGATCAGGCAAAGATGTATGCCTATATATATCTGGGGGATAGAGGTGGAATGCTAAGAGCTCTCTGTGTGTGTGTGTGTGTGTGTGTGTGTGTGTGTGTGAGGCGGTGAGACAAGACGAACTGCTGACATTACCAGGTCAGCTGGAAATACGCCTTTTCTGCTCTGCATTTGTGCTCTTAAGTGTCTCATAGGGAAGCCCGAAGTCCCTCCCAACTCCAATTAACCTTCATTAGTTTGACCTACATTTAATATTAAAATAGCACATTCCCAGTTCCTCCCAGGGCTCTATTTGGCACAAGACTTAAGTGTAAAACAGAGAGCTAAACTCGTCACCCTACGCATGCAAACAGGTCCTTGGTTTGATCAACACTAACAGTCTAAAAAGGCAGACGTTAAGGTGAAGTGGGATTTGGGTCCCCCATGCTTTGGAAATCTCAAAACTAAACACAATAATATAGTAACTGAGCTCCAAAAGCACATGTTTACAGAGCAGATCAGGTGTGTTGTCCTAAAATGGAAATGCCTAAAAAGACTTACCACATACGATTATGTTTAGTGACTTTTGTATTTACATTTTTATTTCTCTACATTTTCAAAGTTTAAAGTATATCCAGCTTATATATTTCTTATTACAGATTTTTCTTGGATAGTTGGTCAGTTTTTGAATAGTTATTATTTATCACTGGAGTGGTTTTTAGACCTGGACATTCAGACATTGCCTCAGATGCTTTCTGCCACAGGAGAACTGCTGTGAAGGTTTGTTGCACAACTTCTTGTGAACATGTTCAAAATTCAAGCGACGGGACTGTGAGGCTCTGCGACACACGAAGGGAAATCGAGAATCACCCCCTTAAAAAGAAACCATCCTAAGTTTTCCATCTTAGATTTTTCACAAGCTCCTATAAGTTTTCCCACGTCAGAGCCCAAAGCGGTCGTTTGGCCAAACCTAGTCAACGTGGTCCTTACTGGCCTCCTGCAGATATCCAAGGTTCCAAATCCAACTTTGTTTAAACTCCCCCCCCACTGAGGATTGACAGAACATAACCTCTGACCTAATGTCTGCTCCATCGGCTCAAATGAATTAATGCTACCATAATACACACAGGCAGGAGATTTCATTCGCCCTGTTCTGTCCTACCATGATTACCTGCAGCGGATGCACACATGCCGCTCTAACAGGGCCCTTCTCTCAACAGCAGCCTTCACGCATAAAGGGGCCCCTCGGCGGTAATATGATCCGTCTCTGTCCGGAGGTTCGACCCTCAGCCGTAGGAGACAACACGGTGACCAGCAGCTGTTTCACGTTTGCATAAACTGTATAAGCTCATAAAATGATCCAACACTGCAAACACTGAGCTTACACCTCCACTCAAAGACAATGTAGGGTTATCAAAAAGTTGAGGATAAGGCCTTCATTATAAGCAGTTCTACACGTATCACTTTGTAAACTCTGTATCAACATTAGTTGTGAAATAGTCCAACGTGAAGTCACACACACACGTTAAACAGTAACTTTCATTCAAAATGTCACCAGCTGGTTTGTTTGACACATTCAAATCGAGCACTCCCTTCCTGGAGAAACACCGGAGGGCACCTCATGAGGCAGGTGTTTTTTTCGACGTGAAAAGATTTAGAGCGGAGCTGACAGGTTTGTTGCTGTAATAAACTTACAAATCGGGCCCTCTGCGCACCCAGCGTGGCACTCGGGGTCACGTGCAAACTGGCACAACAGAACGTAACGAGCAGAGCTCCTCTCGGCTCTCTGACTTCTTCTTCGGCCACTGCCTCTGGCTGAGCGATGAACTGATGAAAACACGGTCCCGCTTTCAAACTCCAACAGGGGACAGGAGCTGCAGAGTTAGGACATGTGGTGAATCTAATGCTAAACCCATGGAGTCCATCGTGAAGAAGGTCCCCCTTACAGCATGCTTGGAAGCGCCTTCAGCCTATTGCTCATGAAACGTTCGCCTGCGTCTGGGATCCGTCAGCTCGGCTTATTTCCCCATAACAAGTTTTGACTCTGCAAAAGTGAGTCACCGTCAGATCCAACACATGGTGAACCAACGAAATATCACAAGGATGAGAAAAAAAGGAAACAAAAGCATGTGAGTCAGAACTGAAACCCTCCATTCTCGTGAATGTTCAGTGAAATTCAGTCTGGTCTCCTGAGTCCAAGCATGAACCAAGCTTAAGAGGCAAATCAGATAAACAAAAAAGGATCCGCGCCGGAAATCAGAGAGTAACTCTAACCCGTAATTACAGCGTTTAAAAGGAATTAACACAAAACAACCCGGGAAAAAAGACAACAGCAATCTAAAGAAGCTCTACCACACAGATCTGTATCACATGAGATGAAAAGGGCCGACCTATCTCAGGTTTTCAGGTAATGTTGTTGACTCAGACACTACAGTATGAGCCAATGTCTGAGTTAATACACAACTACAAGGAGTAGCTTTACGGCGGCAGCAAACGAAGCACGTCGAGTCGGCGAGTGGAATTTCCATTTATCTCAGGGTTTACCACATAAAACCGTGGGAACAAACGCTTCCCCCAAGCCCCGAACGCAGGTGGTGAAATCTGTGCCGGGAGGAAATCCATCACTTCTGACAGGGGACGACGTGAGCGTCCCCGTTAACAGAAGTCCCAATAAAGACAAACACAGCCATGTGTTCGGAGGACACAGGTCGCCCCTTGTTTGCTCGGGTCGGCGGACAAAATGTGACAGCCTCCTTGGACGTGAGCAGCTCCTCTTCACGTAAACATCACCCCCACGCAGAAAGGCGAGGAATAACGATAATGCAGGCGTCTGTCACCAAAATAACTTATAAGACCAACTTTTAATCGAACTTACTCGCATCATGCCACAGCTAATCCACATCCTGCAACTCAAACATACCTAAAATTCAGTCAGCTTTACAGATAACCTAAAATCTGGTGTGGTAGTAGCTGAGGCTGATCCCCAACACCGACTGCACAAGACTTTTGTTTAAAACTTCGCCATTTGTCCCCTGAATGTCCCGTGAACAATCACACGGATTTTAATGAAACTTTCAGGACATAATCGCGGGACATTCCTCTAGAACCCATTAACGTTTGGAGCCGATCCAATCTAAGATGGCCGCCACAGCCAGCTAACCTTAGAAAACACAGAAATGGCTATAATTGCGTTAATTTTACACACTTTGTGCTAAAATTTGACGCGGCTGCAGCTGAGAGTGCTACTCAGTGCGTGGGATCTTTGCTTCAAGCTTTAGCATTAACAGTAGGAGTAAACCCCGTTTGTCTGTTAGCAAAATATCTAATGAAGAAGTGGATGGATTTTAATGAAAACTTTCAGACAGCAATCATCAGACCCACATCTACAACCGATTAGCTGCAGATACTGCGATTTAATTTGGTGTGGTAATAGCTGAGAGTCATCCCCAACTCATACTCGGCGAGGATCATATTGTGATGTTGCATGAGATTGCTTGTGTTGTTTTCCAGGTTTGACCAAAACGGCTATAACTCCTAAATTAACTAAATCTGAAACTCTGAAAGGCGGCGGGTGATATGCATTCCTTCAAGCCACCCAGGACATGGTAAATCCAAACAAAGTTAAAAACAGAAACAACTGGATGAATAGAAGTCCATATTTTTCCCCTTTGTTGGAGTTCTTAAAAGAAAAGGGTCAAAAGGACAGTAGCACCTGTCTCCTATTAGGGTACTTTGCATCCCAAATCTAAGAGATTTGTTTTTAAAGTTGTTTTTCTCTGTGTGAGAATATATCAGGAGCAACTGTGGGCACACCAAGGAATAAAAACAAAAATAAAAGTTGTCCAAACTCACGGATTTTGACTTTCTTGGGGTCCAGCCTGAGCACCTCGCTGTGCAGACTGTACAGCCGCCCCTGAATCCTGCAGGACCTCCTGAACACCGTGCCCGCCTCCATTTCGATGCCCAGGAAGATGTCGCTGGCATGCCGGGAGAGGTCCGAGAGCTGCTGGATGACGCTGGTGAAAGTGTGACAGCTGACCTCGTCCAGGGACGAGAACAGGACGGGCTTCTTGGCTCCTCTGCGCCTCCCGGTCTCTACCCTCGGTCTCCAGACGTCCCTCGCCGCCAACCTGCTCACCCGCCGCGGCTCCACCGTCCTCTGATGGAAGGGCATGTTCAAATCATACCAATAATACGAGCGAGCCCGAAAACTACAAAAAATGTTTCAAAACACTAAAGCAACCCCCCTAAAAAACTACATTCCTGCGATCATTTTCGCTGCTGAGGGAGCCCCTCGCTCCCGCCGGATCTTATTGTGTTATTCAAAAAAAAAGGGACGCGAAACTGCTGAACACCGGAGAGCCTGTTCAAAATTCACAAGAACAAAAAAAAACTCAGCAGGAAAAGTGAGCGGAAAGAAGCGCAAAGAAAAGCCCGGAGAACGCTCCAACCACCTGTAGCGACTGGAGCCGGAGCCGGAGCGGGAGCCGAGAGGTTACCTGCCCGCCTTCGAGCGGAACTGAGGCGGCTCGGCTCCACGGAAAACCCGGAGCGGGTTCATCAGAACACCGAACAACCGGACGGCTTCAAACGGGGTTTAGGTTTTTTTTTAACAAATGTTTTATGTCTTCAAACCCTTTTTTAATCCCACAACCACGATTTTCTGTTTTTATATTTTAAAGTTTAGGTGTTTTTTTGTTTTGTATGTTATTGGGTTTTTTTTTTTTTTACACCACAGACCTGAACAAAACAAATCACACAAATCAGTCAAACCTGGAACATTTACACAATGGACTGAAGTAAAAGTATGTTAGTAATATGCACTGATTGATTTTAGTTAGCTAGAAGCTAAAAGTAGCTAGAAGCAGAAAGAAGCAAAAAGATAAAGCTAGAATGCTGACTCGCATTCACATTAATTATTTCCTGTTATTTTTTTCTGTGCTTTTTCACAAACTACACAACATATGTAGTTTAAAAAAAAAAAAAGTTTAAAATTTATACACAATGACCCAAGAAGTGTTGAAGAAAAAAACTATTACCATCCAACATCTGTCCTGGCTTTGTGGCAGCTATTACTTCCTCAGGTTCAGAACAACTTGTTTTAAATTTAAACAAATTGTAAAGTATTTTAGATACACAAACATCCTGATGTTGATGCTTGAACTAACCTGTGGCTGTGGAGGAGGCTTTTAAGGAGCATTAATGAGCTTCACCTGTGCTTTTTCTGCACAGAAACTCTGACCAGTTTCCAGTGCACCCCCTGGTGTCTGTGAGTGAACACAACAACTGTAAGGTGTAGCAACAACAACAACTAACTGGCAAGTATTCCTAACAGTTTTCTCATGGTTCAGCAAACTGGAAATCTTCCAGCCTCTTCCTTCCTTCCCAGCTGAGGGACACTCTGTTGCGACAGCTTGAAAAAGTGACTCAATATTTACGAGGTAAGTGCTGATATAATCAGCCGGATGATGTGTGTGTGACCAGATGTGACAGCCAATGTGACTCATAAAAAAAATAAAAATTAAGAAAGCAGTACAGGCAGGGGTGATCATCCTGTCACACATGAGTAAGACCCACATCTGTCCTTCCCTTGGCAGAAAAGGTGTTTCACAGGAAAGCAGCACGAGGGTGAAAAGAGGAACCAGCTTTGGTGGCGTTTTGTTGTCCCAAGGTCGTCGTTTGTGTCCTCGCACTCCTGCCCTTTCCGTTTGCTCGGATATATGCTCTGAAAGTGAAAATAGCTTCACACGTGCCAACTTTTCTTTTGTTACTAGAAAGGAAACACCACTGTTAAGACGAGAGGGGGAAAAAAGCATTCAGTGTGAAAATGGAGCGAATGCTGAATGACATTTGCTTAAACTGAGTTGTTAAAGCTGAAAGGAGCAAAATGCCAGCTGAAAGCTAAATTTTGCAAAAGGCTGGCTAGAGGTTAAGTAGCAAAAAGGTAGCTAAAAGCAGCAGAACGCTCTAGGTAAAAGCAGCAAAAGGCAAGCTAAAAGTTGCAAAAAGCTAACAGCTAAAAAGCAGAAGAAAACAAAAAGGATCCAGAAGCAGAGAAAATTTGAAAGAATTGAAATAATATTAATGTATTCCTAAAAGGGAAAATATTTATTTTATAAATATTATTTTAAGTATGAAAGTGACAAAAAAACCCCAGGAATTTATAACACGCATCTCCTGAATGAGCTAAACGTTTTGTTGCATGAACAGCTAAAATAAGTCTCAAGGGCTAGCTAAAAGCTAAATCTAGACATGGATAGCTAGTAGCTAAAAGTAGCAAAAGGCTACGTGAATGCTAAAGTAGTAACTGCAGCCAAAATCTAAAAGAAAAAAAAGGCTTGTAAAAACTAAAAAGTAGCAAAATGGTAGGGCTAAAAGCAGCAAAAGTTCAACCAAAGGACAAGCTAAAAGTTAAAGTTAGCAGCTAAAAATGAAAAGTAGCATAAGAAGACAAAAACAGAAAGTCCGCTGAAGCAGATTTCAAAGAGAACAGAGTCAATGAAGGACTTCAAGAGATCTCAATGTACTTGTGATTAAATACTTTGAAAAGTACTAAAGTTATAAAAACAGAAGTCCTAGCACTCCATCTCCTGAACGTTTGGATATACGATCACCTAAAAAACAAATAAAACACAAAGTATGCATATGTAGTTAGAAGGTTAATTTTTAAAAAAGGCGAACACAATTGTTTAGAGGAAGATAACTTTAATCAAGATTAAATATATGCCCAAAAAGATTTTGCAACTCCTAGGAGTTCTGAAAGAGTCAAACAATAAGAAAAAGATGAGTTTTTTTTTCCTGTCATACCAATAAAGTCTTACAGTTTCATACTTCTTCTGACAAGATATGGGTAAAACAGAACTCTTTCACCTTAATATACAGTGCAAATTAATTTGCAAAACCATAGCCTTCTTCCATATCTGAAACCCACACATAAACTTATTTATAGAATATTTACACACAGGGTTTGAAGAACTCAAATCGGCTCGTGACCAATAAGAAAACGCGTCTGTGGGTGAGAATGCCATTGAACTTTATGGCTAGACCGAGCCATAGTGAAAGTTTAATACACAAAAATCACTGAATGGATAAGAAACGGGTGAACTGAAATTATCAAACTGTTCGCCTGTACGCACACGAAGAATGCACAGTGTGATAAAAGAGGGGGGAATAATCTTCCAACACAATCCTCCATCTTCTAAAAAATAAAAAAAAAACCTTCATACAGAGAAACGCACGAATGAAAAGAGTTTGACGAGACTTCAAAACCTGAAGAAACACATCTGAATTAGCAGGAAAAATAAGCCAGTTTTTTTTTTTTCTCTCACGATGCTTGAGATGACGACTGACGACGGCACGAAGGACAAGAACGGAACGCGGCGCTCAGCTTTTAGAGGCGTAACAGGGTGTCGTGACCTGAAAAATGTGGCTCGCTGGTCGTCAAGCGTCACCACGAGCATGCCAGAACTCTAAAAAACAGATACTCCGAGTTACACTAAACAGAAACTGATGTTTAATAAAATGTGAACAGCTGACGGGTTAAGTAGACTTCAGTGGCAAAACCATAAAAAAACTGAAGGATCTTAACATTTAAAACTTCTTCCTACAAGGCATAGTGATTCTTTTTATTATATTTTATGACCTGCATGCTTGTTTATCCTCCCTCCCTTAACTCTCAAGTAACTGAACGACTTCTTGACCATCCTTCATTAATTTTGGCAGTAGTCTAATCCTTTGACAGAGTGCAGCAATCCTTTAAATTCATAAAGCTGAGAAGAGCATGAATTTATGTGCAGGAAAACACAAAGAGACCACCGCTTCTGCTAAACACTCCTCTCGTAACTTCATGTGTTATGGTGACTAGGGAGTAGAGCAACACGCTAATGCTTTACAACAAAAACCAGGATTAGGTTGGTGAGTACTGATGGTTTTAATGTAGAATTAAGCAAAGACCAGACGATCTCTGTGTAAAAGGCATAGTGTTATGAAGCACATTTGCAATATTCACTGGATTCCCCCCCCCACCCACATTGTCTGTGTTCTCACAGGATAAACAATCAGTATTTCCACCAAACAGGAAGCGTTGGTTCACAGTGTCGAACATACCAAGTTTCCAGTTATGGTTGTGAGAGTCCGTCGGGGCACGGGCAGCCGCGAGGCCAAGCTGGGCCGGCGTGGTCAGGAGGAGGAGGAGGAGGAGGAGGAGCCCGGGTGGAAACAAAAAGTGGTCAAACACGAGTTAGGAGGACAGTCCTACAGCTTGGTGTATATGGTGCAGCAAGGACAGGTAGTGACTTTACAACAGAACAGCTCTCTCTGCTCCCAAAGGGCTCAATCACTGTATGTAGCATGGATGGAACTTGGGTCACGCACACACACACGCATACATAAATCCAATCTCCAAATAGGGGTTCCAGATGCGTCTCTTTGTCTCCCTCTGGTGGTTTTTGTCCATAATAGATCGACTCCCTTCACAAACACACACACACAGATACAGGTCGCCTTCACGCACAAATATGAACAAATGCTCTCCTCGGCTCTCCCCGTATCTTGATTCAGGCTTATCTGGTGTAGTAGACTCTGTAGTAAACGCTCTTGGAGCGCCAGAGCGAATACGAGTTGTCGAACTTGAGGAGGTAGACTCCGCGCCCGGGGTACTGGTGGCTGCCGGCGTACACCTCCTCGTGACAGTCCCGCCGGTAAACCGGCACAATCTCATCCACGTGGGGCTTCCCCGCCTCCTTCTTCGCCTTCTCCTCTTCGGTGGGAGGATCGCCTGAGGGCAGAAGATCAAGATGTAAGCGGCTGGGCAAAAAGAACAAGCCATAAGAACCAGCAGGTTTTGCTCACAACAGGTGGTTGTGAGCAAATGGGTACTTAATTATGAAGTTTCAACCACATGAAGAGCTACAAAAATGCAAACCAACAATTTGATGAACTGATAAAATCTTTCGAATGATGACTGATTCCAGTGAGAATGCAGCTTTAAAGCCAAACCCCAAAGCAGAAATATGGCACGTAGTGCAAGTTTCAATCCAGCAACTCAAGAAACAGAAAATGCCATCAAACTTTAAACAGTCTTACACATGATGACATGAGCACCAAATGAAAATCTGTCACCCACAATGCCTTGAAATTCATTTTGCAACACGGCCGTAATCCTTTACCTTCTTCGTCCTCGTCTTCATCGCTGGACTCCGACACGTGCACGCTGACCGAGGCGGAGGCAGCGTCCGTCCACTCGAAGAACACGCCGAAGCCGATGTCATAATAGTCTGTGGCGAACTCCCAGAACAGGTAGGACCCCTCCTCGTGGGTGGGCACGCGCACCGTGACCACCTCGCCGCGCCCCACCGTGATCACGCTGTCCGGATCCTGGCGGATCTTCTCCTTGAAGTCCTTGATCTGCGGCCGGGTCCACATCGAGGGCGCCGCTATGACTGGGGGGGAGTCTGCCATGACGGAAAGAGGTGGAGACATTTTGTTGAGGCATGACATTTTGTCTGTCAAATTAGCTGAATTCATTTTGTTTCAGAGCTGCAGCGCACTGACCTAATAAAGGCCCGTTTTCTGAGACCTCCTCTGCCGGCTCAGGCTCAGGCTCCCGGTCCATGCTCTCCGAGTAAGAGTCTGACTGGCCTCCGTTGACCGTCGGAGCTTCGTCGCCTGCAAGCGGCGAAGCGGCGCTCAGCGGACCGGCTGCTGAGGCAGAGATGGGTTCCCTGCTGTTAAAGCTGCTGGAGTCCAGGGCGCCCTGCACCGCTGCGTCAGCCTGCAGTTGCTGCTTCTGTAAGGCCGCCTGGGACAAGAGGAGGACAGGACGAGATTGACATCGTAATTAGTGACAAAATAAACAGAGCAGGTTGTCTGAGGAGGACAGAGGAGCATTAACTGCTGCAGACTAAAACCAAATGTATGATCTACAGTTGCAAAGACAGAACAGCACTCTTCATGTTGATACAAGAAGATTAAAGTTTACATTTTATTACATTTTGATTATTCTGTTAAAATGATTTTGGCACAAGCCTAACACACTGCAAGCATTACAGTCTATTCAAACATGAAGTGTGTAAGTACACTTACAGCAGAAATTCTTGATGACGTAATGAGCATTTTTGTCTTATTTTCTATTAACTTGTCATTTTGGTCTCAAATCACTGGAGTAACTGCACACGCAGAGGTTTCTGAATGAACTATACTGACTCAGCTTTTATCATTTTTTCGTATTAACAAAGAATTGTTAGAATACATCTTCAGGTAATATCTCACTGGGCTGTAACTGCTGCAGACTGGTTGGCGACTCGTATTTTAAGAGAAAATAGTGAGAAAACAGCAGGAAATCCAGTTGCAGTCCTACTTGCGACCAAGCGACCAGTGAGCTGTGCGGCAGTATTTTGTACAAGCAGTTTAAAAAATAAATAACATTTATATTCAGACTCAGGGACAAACAGTAAAGATGTATTAGTTGATCTTAAAAGGTCCTCTCATAGTCACAGATAGCCAATAGATCCGCTAAATAAAGGTGGGGCAAGACAGTTAAGAGAGTCAAAAACCAGCTCGAGCGTTCTAGAAAAAGGGTTGGAGACGCTCATGACGACTGACTATTCCAAGAGAAAGTTTGTCGCTCAAACGTTTGCGAACATTTCATGACATTTTGGAGACTGAGATACTGTATTTACCAATACTCGTCTTAAATATTCCCATATTCAGAACAGTAGAAGTTCAAATCTGTATCCATGTGTCACATCCTACCTGCTGCTGGGCCAGCTGGACCTGGTAGAGCTGCTGCATGTACTGCTGGTAGTGCTGCTCCTGAAGCTGGCGGATGAGGCTCAGCTGTTGCTCCGGGCTGTTGGGGTACTGCTGCGCGGCGTACTGTTGGAACTGCACCGCCGTCTGAGCGTTCAAGGCTGCCATTATCTGCTGCCTGGTTAAAGCAACCAAGAAAATGAACAGGGTAAGGAATAGGAAGACGACAACAAAAGATTTGTACCGATATAGACACGATTTTGAACAAATACTTTAAAGGATAAACGCACTTCTGTTGCTCGATCCGTAGCCTCTCCTCCTCTGCCTGCCTCCTCTCCTCCTCCTCTCTTCTCAGCCTCTCCTCCTCCTCAAGCCGCCGTCTCTCCTCCTCCTGTCTTTGTCGGTCCCTCTCCTCCTCCTCTTGCCTCAGTCGCTCCTCCTCCTCTTTCCTGAGGACAAAATTTTAAAAAATGCACACAAACATATGAGCTAAAACTAAGCATTTATAAATACTCAGCAATGAAAAATATTTCTCCTTCATAACAGTATCAGGCTAGCTTTAAACTAACCCGCTCAGGCCGAGGGGACATTTAGACACCTCACCTTTTCCTCTCCTGCTCCTCCCTTTCGATCTTGTGTGATATGACGTAAGGAGCAAAAAGGTTACAGCACTTGTTGAGCAGCTTGACAAACTCCACCATGGCCTCCTCCTTCTCCATGTTCCCTAGGGAGGCCCACTCTTTCCTGCAGCCAGAGGAACACAGAGGTGAGCTTGACCAATGAAATTAAAGTAATATGAATTAATAATGTTTTCCTTTTTATTAAAAGGTGTAGTACAAAAAAGGCTTGTATCCATCAGATGTTTTGATTGTTAATCCAAAGCAACTATTAGGGGTTAAATGGACTGTACTTATATATATGGAGCCTTTCTAGTCAACCAGGCCACTGAAAGTGCTTTACAGCACAATCTGTGTCCTCATTTACCCATCCACACACACACACACACACACACACACAACTACATCTCTACAAAGCTAATCTGAATAAATCATTCTATAGAGACTAATCAGGGCTTTAGATCACATTCGTTCGTTGGGGCTCATCGGAGGCAGTGAGGGGTTCAGTGTCTTGCTCAGGAACACTTTGTCATACTGGTGGAATCGAACCTCCAAGACGACTGCTCTAACCACTGATCCACAGCCGCCTCCCAGGGGTGTCCAGTCCTGGTCCTGGAGGACCACTATCCTGCATGCTTTTGTTGTTTCTCTGCTTCAACACACCTCAATAGTTGACTTACCCCGTCAGCGTTTCAAGCTCTGCAGAAGCCTTTAATCACTCCTTCATTCAAAGCAGGTGTGTTAAAACAGGGAAACAACTAAAACATGTAACATAGTGACTCTCCAGGACCAGGACTGGACACCACTGGCTTATATGAACCATTTAATGTCAAAACTACTGCCTGAGTGTTTCCTTTGAAACAGAAAAAATGGAAAGCCCTATTATTTCTGCAATGACGAAAACGTGAACAGATATGAACATTTCAAATGGAATTTACAGTAAAAATAAAACAAATGTCACAGAATTTTGTTAAAGGCTTTTTTTCCCCATGTGACGTTCACAATGAATGAGACAATTTTAGCCGCGGCAGCCTGTAGCTACCTGCGACGAGTGGAGGGGATTACAGAGAGAAATAAAACAATCTGCTGCAGGCACACAGGGTTAAGGACATTTAACACAAAGCAAAAGGTTTGTAACAAAACTATACCCAAACAACTGTTTTGTCAGCACGTAACTGACTGCAACAGCAAGAAAATAAGTGGCAAATAAGATATTAAAATAAATAATAATTATTATAAAATTATGCTTAGTTTAGGTACAGCTTGAACTGAAAGCAGTCCAGCAAAACTTCAGGTGAAAAAGTCACTGTCAACAAAACAACAAAATATCCTCCTCCTCCTCAGTGAATCAGATATCACATTTATAATAAAACAGTTTCAAACTAAATTTTCTGGACTAACAATGAAATATAGTGGGGGGGGGTTAAGTTTACATGTCAAGCACTTTTTGATTTAATTTTTTTGTTAATGTGCTGCACCTATGATTAAAAAAAAACAAAAAAAAAAACCCCACTAAATACAGCTCAGTCCCTACCAAAAGTGTACCCCATAGTTCGTAATAAATGAGCAAAACGCAGCAGAATCACATTTTGTTGCCAACAATTAAAAGTTGATTGTTTACACTAGAACACTGACGACTTCACTTCAGACACGTGACGGACATCGAGTCAGTAAAAATAATCCCAGATGGATCAGAAGGAAATGAGTCATGATGAGATATTCTGAACTCTAATTTCTGTAACTGAATTTAGTTCTAAACAAAAGCGTGGAATATTGGCCATTTTCTAACACAATTTTTATGAAAATTTGTTCCGAGTTTGAGTTATATTAACCCCAAAACAATCATTTAATGATGTAGAAACTATGTTAGAAGCGTAAAGATTAAAATCAAAACCACTGAAAAATGTTGTTATTTGACAGCTTATGACTTTAAGCACCTGAATAACCTCTGGATGTTCAGTTATATTTGTTCTAAATTGTTAACATTCATAATAGGTGGATATATTACTGATTAATAATTGAAATTTTATTCATCTGCCATATACTAAGGCACGTCTTAGGTGGAAAAAATGTGGCTAGATGATCCTAAAACACAAATTTCAGAGACAGAATTTGGGTTACCTGCGGTCGTTGCCCAGGACATCAAAGAAGCCGACCTCCGGCGAAGCGTCAGGATTGTAGGGGCCCAGCAGCACCTGCTTGTGAAGGGCCACCAGCCGGAGCTTCTCCTCGTAGGTCGGGTGGAAGGCTTTGCCGTCTTTATCTGAGAGCGCAGGGCGGCAACGCGGGAGAAATTATTTGTTGTTATGGCCCACCCGCACCCCAAACTCCAAAATGCTGCTGCATTATGCAACAAAAAAAAAAAAGTGGCCTGTAGAGCAAAATGATTGAAAAAAAAAAGCAGCATATACTGTTGTAAGAAAAAAAAACATTTGCAAAGAATGAAACATACTTTTAGCCCCATTTGAGGGCAACATTTATACCAAACAAAAACAAAATAATAATAAAAATCAGGACCAGTTTGAACCCTGAGATCAGGTCGTCAGCCCATCAGTTGAGATAAGCTAAGCAGGAGGCAGGATTGTAGGTAAATAGTTACACCTAACCCTGACTGACACACTGACACAAAACACAAAGCAGAGATTTCTATTAGTGTGGCAAACAGCCCCAAACCTGTTTGTACAGTCACCACAAGTGTACAAAAAAACCTCTTATAGCCAGTATCGGGAAATTGCTTCCACTATTAAATATCTAAATAGTGACATATTCAAGATCATGCCTTTATATTGGCAGAAAGTTCAAATGGGAGTGGCGTTAATCTTTATTTAGCCTGTAAATCAAACTCGTGGTCACACTGACTGCAACTTCTTGTGCTTTAAAGCAGTTTTGAACCCATTATAGTCGATTTTTTTTCCTCAAAATAACTTTCCATCAAGGAAGCAGGGACATATTTTCTCCCAACTTGATCGTGGATAAACCCTGCAGCTGTAAAAGCTCCCTATGCGCAGGCCGTGTTAAATTACAGCTCTCAAACAAATCACATTTCAAATATATCTGTTTTAATGGAGCAGTTCAGTTCCACGCTGACCCGAGCTGCTCTGTTTAAACCCACAAATGCGAGGAAACAGCAGCTAGCACAACGGGAGGGAATGTATTTCGGCCACATATAAAAAAAACATACAAACAAAATGGATTGCTCGACAGGTTTTGAGTGGGTTTCAGCATTTATCGGTCGGCTAACAGGTTCGGGAGCTAACATAACGCTGCGGGTGACAGTTAGCGGCTAATGTTAGCATCCTGCTAAACTGATTCAGAGCGTGACTGGCCTCACAACAACACCACAACAGCTCCGAGAAAACCCCGCCGCCCACCCGCGTCTGTTCCGGAGCGTAAAAGCAAAAAAAAAAATAATAATAAAATACCTTTGAAAAATTTCAGGGCCATCCCGTACAGATCCTGCAGAGGAAAGCCCCATTTCCCCTCTATCGCCGATTTCTCGCCATCTTCGCCCCCAGCGTCAACCGGCGTTTCGGTGCCCGGTTCGGACGGGACGGGGTTCGGCTCCTCGCACTCCGGGTCTGGACTGAGGGTGAGGCCATCGATGGAAACTTCGAGCCGGCTGGATGTAGCGCTGTTGAGGTCGCCGCTCTGAACCTCCGTCGCCATCATTGTAGACTGTCAGCTGAAGCGGCCACGTACCTACTTCCGGTTAATCCTGGCGGAAGTTCCGGTTTTGTTTCGCCACTTAAATAGTGACGAAGCCTTAAACCGTGGGGACGAACACTGGATCTGGAAATATTCGTACTTTCTTTTTTATAATAACCCTTTTACATCTTTGTAAATAACATGAAATATATTTTAAACGAAAGAGTGACACAATAAAAGAGAAAAGGTTAAATCAAATCCATATTTTGCTGTTTACAACACTTTCCTACTAGAAGTGGCCCATGAGTCAAGGGTCTTCTCTGATTAATGTTTCTTAGGAATTTATTTATGATTATTTAGACAAAAAAAAACAGACAAGTCCAATTAAAATCCAATAACATGTGATCCAATTTAATCCATTTAGTTCATTCCACTTAGACCTCAATCCAGTCTATTCCAATCCATTTAAAAATAATTATTTTCAGTACATCATGAAATGCTAATTGGTGCAAAGTTGTCTACAGGGAATAAACTAATACAAACACTTTCACCTTTTGTGTACACTCTTTATTGCAAAAATTAGACACTATCCTTAGATACTCTTCCGTCTTCCTCCAACAGCTGGGGTATAAAAAGAACAGGACGCAAACAGACGTCTACAGAAGCAGTTAACTATAAATAAGACCATTCATTCATCCATCATCTGCTGCTTATTCCAGAGTCTGGTCGCGGGGGCAGCAGCTTGAGTAGGGAGATATCTCTTTGACAGCCACTTCTTCCAGGAGGATAGTCTCTCCAGCGTGTCCTGGGTCTTCCCTGAGGTCTCCAACCTTTTGGACATGCCCGGAACACTTGCCTAGGAAGGCGTCCAGGGGGCATCTTTACCTGAACCACCTCAACCGGCTCCCCTCAATGTGGAGGATCAGCAGCTCAAGCCCCTCCTGGATAACTGAATTTGTCACCCTGTCTCTAAAGGAGAGCACTCATGTCAGCCGCCTGTATCCGAGATCTCATTCTTTAGGTCACTAATGGCAAAATGAGGTTACCAAAAAAAAAAAAAAAAGTCTACATGTGATTTAAAGGAGGGGAAAAACTGTTGCAAACAACAATTTAGGAGTGCAAAAGATCAACTAAAAATAATAACTTGGATTCAAAATGAAACATAATTTGTGACACAAAAAAGCAGATGCAAAACAAACAAAGAAACAAAAAAAGATTCAAGTTGATCAAAATAAAACATTTAAAATCTCGTAAACCATCTGCAAGCTACATAATTAAAGACCTGACGCAACAACAAAAAAATCTGCCTGCATGTCTTTGTTTTTTGTTTTGTGTCACTTTCAGTCTAAAAATATGATTAAATGGTCAAATAATTACCTCCTTTTGTCCTTCATTTAGCACTTTTTCTTGGACTGCTGTTTGAAAATGTCATGAGGCTCAAGAGAAATGTAGGAGAAACTTGGAGGAATTTAGAAAAAGACGGCGACAAAGCCACAAGAATCCAACCACACTAACTTTAAATATCTCTTAAATACACAAAAACAACAAAAGGCAGCTGACATTTTAATATAGCTCTGTAAACCTTTGAGGATACGTCTGAATGGGAAATAGATGAATAATAGTCAGGTTAAATAGCTGACTTCTTAGTCTTTAAAGGTGATAAAATGCCTTTGTTTTGGGATTTAAAGGCAGCTACTTATAGTGGAAATGGTTACATTTCTGAGCTCAAAAGCACATAACTGAACCAGAAAGCCTAATGTAAAACTGCAGAAAACCCGCTGACCTTGTGTTTTTTACTGACCCTGACCTGTCTCTACAGGTCAATATATACAGAGTGTATTGTTTGTTTGATAATCCAAAGCCATCAGCAGATTTCTCACTGACGGTCACACAGGAGCAGGAACTATAACACCTTGATTTTAGCATAGCAATATAGCCAATACCCAATTAGGGCCTTCAGACAGAGCAAGCCGTGGAACTGTGAATGTCCCAACCAACATGCATATCCTACCTGCAAAGCTGCAGGTGATAAAGCACCGATGCTGATGTGAAATGACAACACGGGCTTTAGGGCCCGTTCAAAAACAAGTTCACTGTCACAGAAAGGTTATTGGAGCCATATGCTGCGACAAACCGCTGCACACGAGTTAAAAGTTGATGAGATACGAGCCAAATATGTGGCCTACTCCACAGCGACTTAACCAGCAAGAGCTGAATCGTATAAATCTCATGAATGTGAATGTCACGAAGAGTCTGGATATCATTTAGAGCAGCGGTTCTCAAAGTGGGCCATGCAGCCCCAACTGGGGGGTCCTTAAAATCAGCACTTACATTTAAGAATGGTTGCTTAAGGCATTTTCCACTATATTTGATACAAAGAGTAAAAAGAGCTGTCATAAATAAATATAAACAGTATTGTGGATGCTAAGATTGTTTGTGCTGTCATTATGTGCTGGTTTAATAGCCATTTTTGTACATTTAAACCAGCAATAGATGGAAAACACGAGCTTTATCACTATCATTTTGTGGGTCAGAAGCTTGAAAAGTTTGGGAAGCACTAATTTAGAGTTTGACTTCATATTGTGGAGATAAAAACCAACTCAACCCGCACCCAGAGAGGTTTCATATAAAGCTTTAAACGTTAAGTGTTGCATTCTGTGTCAAAAACTGAAACATCTGAAACTGAAATTAAATGTTCTTGTAAAAAAATAACAACTCATTCCTGTTCAAACAAACGTTAACAGGCTAACCTCTTGAACACGCCATCTTAATTGGAGATGGCCCGTTCAATTATAGGTTCCCACTCTAAAGCACCTTTGAACTGATTGTGGATTGAGATCGTTGCCTCTGAAAGGCGACAGGAAGCATAACTTCCCCTCAAACTGAAGAGCTTCCTTTGAAGGACTTTTTTTGTTCTTCAAACACATGTTACAGTTCTTTACTGACAGTTCATGATTGTTTTAAATATTAGATACATAAAGATAAAGCAGTATATGCTAAATATATGTTGTATTTCAGCATTTATGACAAGAAGTGGATAAGTAGGTGGCACACTTTAAGGTGATATAACAGCTGTACTTCACACTAAAGGATAATTTTAAATGATATGAAGCGTTAAACAGCAGCAGAAAGTAAGTGTTCACTTCCTGCTACGCCTTTTTGAACAGGAAAAGATAAACACTTCATTGTTTTTGTCATTTTGAGTTGCAATTTATGGCGTTCGACACTCATAATAAATATGACAATATGATCTCTTTTACTACATGCTCAAAAAAATTTTCATTTCATGTTGGATAAGCTAAATAGATAGGAACTTTTAGCTGGCTATCCACGTCGTCACCACACAGTTGAGTGTTTCAGCCAAAACATAAAGTACCTCTAAATTACAACACTCAAACAGAAGGTTTATATCATGTTTAATCACTGAACTGAAATTATTGATGGAAATACTAAATGCTTTTTTTTTCCTTTAATGGTTCATTCTGTTTAAAAACATTGCACATTATAGTTATATTCTAGGGTTTTCTTGGCATTTTGTTTTAATGAGTTGCAGAATAGATTTTCATACAATTTGCCTGGTGGGTGGAAATGTGTATTAATGTTACCAAGAGCAAAAAGATTGTTTCTTTATGAAGAATATTAGTGCATTATTGCTTCGTCCGTGCCGAAGAGGGTCACTGTTGTTGAATGTGTATTGAGCCCGGGGCCTCCATTAGGGCTTCTTTAAACAGCAGCGCTCCTGGTGTGAGGCTTCACGCCTCCGCGGGGCCCGCAGACCAGACGTCTGAAGCGGCTGCCAGTCGGAGCCGATGGTCGAGCCATTCACACGTCCGCTCAGCATCACCTTTGATCGCTGGGGGTGGTGGTGGTGGAGGGGGATGATTTAACCCGAAGGAGCACAGAAGTGTCACTCGCAGTCTTGTCTCTGGAGCTCAGAGGTGGAGGCTCGCCATGTCTGCTGTTCACGGGACCAACGCGCGCGTCGGGGACCCGAGTCCTTTCCACGTGTACCAACAAGAGGCTCCGCAGATGAGCAGCTTGGTGAGTTCAGGTGAGTGCCCGGAAAAAAAAAATCCTTGTAAACTTTTTTTTTTTTTTGGCAAGATTCGTGGCAGACAGGCCTTGATGGAACCGTGCGCAATTTACGCATCTCCAACTCGCCCCCGTTTTGTTTTTTTTGCCTTCAGACTTTGGAGCCTCGGGTGTCGCGAACTACTTCACCTCGACGAGTTCTGACCCGAGGCCGGACAAGTGCGTGTCGATCCTGACCCACAGGAGGAAACGGACCAACTTCACCCAGCAGCAGATTGAGGTGCTGGAGAAAGTTTACTGCGACACCAAATACCCTGACATCTACCTGCGGGAGAAGCTGGAGGCTCTGACTGGGCTGCCGGAGTCCAGAATTCAGGTTTTTCCTTTTTGCATTGGCTGATTTCTCCAAAGAATTAGCCTCAGAGTCCAACATTGTAACCTGTTGCTTTAAATAAAGAAAAATAACTAGACTGACAATTGTTTCTTATTGTTTTAGGTGTGGTTTCAGAACCGAAGGGCCAAGTCTCGTCGCCAAGTTGGCTCCTCAGTCTCCACAAAATCATCCAACACATCAGCTGGAGGCCCTTTTGCCCAACTTCAATGTCAATTAGGTCCAGAAAAAGGTAGTTTTTCTGTGTAATTTACCTCCTGTCTTTCAATACCTTTAAAATAAAATACTTTAGTCTTTTCAAGTTGAGCATATTTTGCTCAAAAGCCTTGTTTGGCCATAAGCATCTGCCTCCTTTTGTTTTTTTGTGAAAGTTTACGACAACGCAGAGGTCCATCGGATAGGTGCTTTCATCGAAGATAGCTTAAGCTCCACAATCCACCGGCGCGCAGGGAGCGAGGGCACTCATCGGACCGGTTTCCCAACCAAACCCGGCGGCTTTGACCAGCCGCCATCTTCCTGCATCTACGGCAAAAACGTGAGCGGAGCGCCGGCGCTCCAGCGGACGCCCAAGGCCAGCCCAACGAGCCCGAGCTGCGGCGTTCGCCTCTACTCCAACAAAAACGAGCATCGCGCCGAGCTGGAAGCCGGCGGGACCGGCAACCGGGGCCCGAAGGCTCTGATGGCGTACGAGGACTTCCCGCCGAATAAAACCATAGGTCCGGAGATGAAAGTCGTGATCCCGCTCATTCCGAGCCAAAATAACTTCAACAGGTTGCCCCACAAAAGCGGCGGGTGCCAGATGCAGTATCCTCAGCTGAGGGCCACAGAGGGCTTCGGTCACTTTTCTCCCATCCAAACCACCGAAACACAGGACGTCACAGAGTCCGACTCAGAGTGGGAAAACAAGGCCATGGCTGACTTTGGTGGTTTTATGTAGAGTTAATGTTGAATCTGTGTCTCATTAAGAATGCCGAAAGTCTGAACTTATTATAAAAATTGTAAAAAGGCTGCTGTTTCATACAAAATAAAGAAAATTGTTTATTGGTATTATCTGTTATCTATTAGTGAATAAATCTGGAGAAGCAAAAAAGCCATGTTGCAATATTTTGTTTAATATAACAAGAGGAAAACATTTATGTACAATTGCCCTGAGGCACTTTCATATACAACTTTACAAAACTGAAAAAAGGAGATTCCCTAGGAAAGAGCCATTAACTTAAGGATTTTTTTTTGTTTAGGGCCACATCAGTGATGCAGGCTTTGTGTGTGTGTGTGAGAGATGCAGCAGCAGCCATGCTAAAAAGGTGGAAATACTAAGATCTGAGGGCTCAAACGGCATCCAAGCCCCCAGAGTGCCAGCTGCAGAACGGGGAGCCACGATGTCAGATCAACACGAGCCTTCTGTTTGGAGTCCTAACAGTTCGTGTAAAAGCACCATTTTCAAAAACCATTAACATGCCACACTGCTGTGTGTGTGTGTGTGTGTGTGTGTGTGAGTGTGAGTGTGTGTGTGGAACGGACGACGCGGGGCCTCAGACTGCATTGGTGTTGTTGGCAGCAAATACGTGCAGGTTGCCCAGCTGACTCAGACCGCTCTGGATGTGCGCCACGTGGATCTCAACATTATTCTGAAAGCAACTGGGCACACAGGAGAGAAATGAGCCACGACGAATAACAGCACATACAGAGCAGTTTACGGGGCCTGCCACTTGGTGTAATATTTTTTTTACCTTGATCCCCTCACCTTGAATCAACATGACTCAGGGACACGTTGGGGGTTGACCTCAGCTACGCCCACACTAAATCTGAGCTCACTATGTCTCAAAAGAACTGAGTTATGGCCATTTTTGAGTATTTCATTAAAGTACGTCAAGTGTTCTATAAGATATTTTGCTAACAGAGAGACAATCAGACATGATTTTAAAAGATATAGTCTTAATGGGGTCACTCATGTAGAAAGTGATGAAGAAAAACAATGTCTGCTGTTAAAAATAAATGGCAAAGGGACATGAAAACCCACTATCAGCCTTTTTTTTAACTCAAAGTTACTAACACACCAAACTGTAGCTTATTATCTTTCAGAATGACTGAGTTATTGTCATTTTTGCCTTTTCAAAGTTAGCTCTGGTGGCCATTTTGAATCGGGTGGACATAAAAATACTAACCAGTCGTAAGCAGCCTGCCTAACGATCGCTTTTTTGAAAGCTTCAACAATTTTGGCCTTGTGGTTCATGAGATTTTTCAAATAACTTTACAGCTTTGACAGGATCTGAAGCATTCCCTGTGAGGAGTTTTTGGCAAACTGCGTCGCCGTGGTAACTCGACATACCAATGATAGTAACAGCTTTAATGCTTCGCCGTGCTTTCCTGTGCTTTTCTCATGGCAGGCCCCAGTTCTGCTTTTCACAGATCAAGTTTAGCATTGAATAAAAAACAGCTGAGCTCTCTGTTAGTTTAGTGATTTACCTGAGGTTGGAGGGATCAATCGATGCTTTGATGTCATTAAGGGAGTCTGTTAAAGATTTAAACTCAAATGAATTCAGATCTCCTCCATCTGCCAGACACTGAGACAAAAAAAAAAAAAAAGAGGAGACTGGATAAGCATGATGTAATCACACCATGAAGGCACATCTCTGTGCTTCAGGTGCACAGTTTTCCTCCTCTATCCATCGTTCATATAAATAAATCCTCTGGTCCCGCCGTATGTTTCTGAGCCTGTGTGTCCACCCTCTCTACCTTTATCTGCAGGAGCAGAGCAGTTAGGCGGGAGATGAGGTGCGTGAGGCCCGGATTCGTCACGCTCTGCTGGCCGTCCCTCTGGGAGTTGCCCTGCTGCACCATCTGCTGAGCCTCCTCCTCGCAGCGCCGCCGCAGCTCCGTGGGATGGTCAGCTGGAACCATGCCCTGATCTGGAGCCAGCTGGAGAGACGAGACATTCTTCAAACATCACCAATAATAAAAAAAAAACAAAATAAAGATTTGAGCTTTTTAATTAAAAAAAAAATAAAAATCTCAGCCCAGTCAGTAAACTTGTCAGCGCTTCAACTCTGGGTGGGTCAGGGGAGAAAAGTGCATCCTTGGACTTACTTCACAGCAGAACTGCTGAACCTCGTGAAGAACTTTGTTCAGATCTTTATTGAGCTGCTCCAGCTCCAGCACAGTGGTGGCGTATCGCTTCTGAAAGTCCAGGTCAATAGGCAACGAGTAGGACTTCTGCATACAGGAGACACACGTGTTGTTAGGTCGGGGCGAAGGGAAACGCCTCTCAGATGAATTTAATCGGGGCAGCTTGGATTTGGAAATCGTACCAGTTTCTCAGCTTCTGTGTTCATTTCCTTTAAGTGCTTGATGTGTTCTTTTTTGATCATGAGGATTTTGGACAACCTTGTCTGCAAACAGGACAGGGGGAAACAAATTGTTGGAAAAAAAAAAAAACTTTTCTTTTTAAAGGATGTCATCCATTTGACAGGAAATACTTACAACTTGGACCAGGAATTTAACAGGAAATCCTCCCAGTGTGTCTCCCTCGGCACTTGGCAGTTTGTTCTTCCACGGTGACGGGTTCAGGAGAGGATCATTGTCCTGAAAAAACCATCAACACTTCTGTTTAGTACCTGAATACATCAGTGTGCACACCGTTTAAACACCAACGCTGTGGCATTGATTATTAGTTTCAAAACTAAAATGCAAACCAACTTATAAATAGTCAGCGTTGTACCTGCAGTGGAGTCGGGAAGGATTCCTTACAGCTGAGACAAGTTACCCAAAACTCAAAACCAACAACATACGAGCAAATATTTATCATCTAAAACAGGGGTGTCAAACTCCAGGCCTCGAGGGCCGCTGTCCTGGAAGTTTTAGGTTTTTCTGCTCCAACACACTTGATTTAAATGGTTTAATTACCTCCTCATCAAATCATCAAGTTCTCCAGAAGCACGTTCACAAGTCATTTATTTAAAGCAAGAACGCATCTAAAACATGAAGGAGAGCGGCCTCCCGAGGAACGGAGTTTGACACCTGTGATCTAAAGCAACCCAGCACCTTAAAACGTTTGCGGCAACGAGAGCCAACGCTGCATTGTGAATTTTACAGTAAATCACTTTCACATCAGAGGGACGGATAGATGCACCGTTTTCAGTAACACTGGGTTATAAACGAACCACCTAAAAGGCTCAAAGACCGTGTTGCAACAGAGAGATGTGGTTTGGTATAAACACCAGGGATGGGCAGTATTTTACAGTTTACAATGTGTCATAAAAAATAAAAATCCCAACAATAATTTGCCACCCGCTTACTGTTGGAACTATGCTGCCACTGTCTGCCATAAGAGCATGAAGAAACGCTGAATGTGTTTAGTATTAAATAAAATAAATTAAAAGAGTTATGGTTCAGCAGCACAGTTCGGTGTGGTAAAGCTGTCCATCTGATAACAGGTGAGTTTAATTTGGAGCAATATTTGTGTTTGTGAGGCGCTAGACTATTACATAGATGATCAGGCCTATACAACTCACTCCTCCTGCCAAAGAGTTCATTTAAAATTCAATTCAATTTATGAAATGAAAATAATTGTTTGATGTCTGGCCTCCTGAGCAATTTAGTTGAACATCCCACTGTAGACTGTCTCCAGTAATCGATTTATTTATTTACCCTAAATACCAGGAAATACTTTTTAAGTTTAAGTGTGATGTAAAAATCTACAATCTAGTGTTCACTTCAGCCCATATGTAGTTTTAGCAATCTTGGATTAAAAAAGTATTCCTTCCCTTGTGTCCCCGGTCAGAAAAATAAGATCAGTGTCAAGAATCCAAACTGAGACTACCAACAAGTAAGACACTGACTACTCATAAGTGAACCTGATCCAGGCAGCTGTTTGAGAAGGTTAACGTGCTCACAGAGCAAAGTTCAATGAACAGTAGGAGAATCAGCCATCGTTACACGTAGGTTTACAGTACCATGTGAACGGGCGTGGTAACAGATGGGTAGGGTCCTCTAGGAGGGGTCATGAGGTTCTGCATGTACCTTGTGGACCGATGCTTCTGTGCAAAGGCTGAGATGGGCATGGTCTCGTTGGGCTCATTGCTCTGGAACACAGGAATTTGGTGGAAATTTAAAAAACTTCAGGACTGCCATTAGGGTTGGGAGTCGTCGAAGCCGTAGAATCAGAATTATCACCGAAAGCACGCAGGAAGTAAAAGAGCCTTACCAAGACCTCATAATCAGGCACGGTGTGAGTTCCCAGGCCACTGCGGTCAAACGTCACACGATAAGTTGCAGCGCTGGTGTCGACGGCATCAATCTGCCCCGTGAAAAGCCCGTCGTGGACGCCTCGAAGACGAGCTGTTAAACACAAAGCATCATTTATTTCTATATTCGAAATGGGTGCAAAAAACCCTGTTTATTTTTAGAAGAACAGGTTTGTTGATGATGCGCGTTCATCTCACCGGTAACTTTTGTTCCTATGATGAGCGGTAGAGGGATTTCATCGGGGAGGTCTTTGCAGTTCGACAAGTCGGACAGTTTCCTTTGCTGCAAAAGGCGCATTTTCTGGCGTTTCACTTTCAGCGCGCTCCTCTCCTCAGAAAAGAATGCTGGTGAACACCTGGACGGGCGTTCAAGTGAAACATGAGTAAAAACCCCCCAAAAAAACAACAACCATTATAAAAAGGAAAACACGCTGAGCGTACCGCCGAGGTTTCCCCATCAGTCTCCTGATCGTTCCCCACTCAACTCTTGTCAGTTTTCGTGTTTTCAGGTTGGGGAACGACTCTTTGAGGCACAAGCAGAATTCATTGTCACCTTCAAAAAGGGGTCTGCAGAAATAAAAGCAAGATATTAAGTTTAAACAAGTCAGTTAAAGAAAACTGGGGTATTCTTCTGAACACCCCAGTTTTCTGGGTTAGGGTTAGGTTTAATGACTATAAGAATATTAAAATCTGTTCAGTTTATATTTAACTCTAATTACAGTTACATACAAAAGCTTAACTGTATGTTATGTTACATGATTATCGTCTTCTGAGGGTGACAGTGAGACTTTACCTGTCAATATTGGAATAAAACCATTCATAGATGCACCATTTGTGAGCTTTGGGTAGTTTAAGGAGGTTTCTTAATCTCAGCCCTATTTTTTGTGAAGCCTTCTTATCTGGCGTCATGACGTTCGAAAACTTCTGCAAAGACAACAAATAAGTAAATCCTTCCACATACAGACACATAAGTACTATGAGAAGCGACAGGCAATAATTACAGGTATAAAATACAGAAAATTATTGCTCTTTTGTACAGTATCGAGATGTATGGCTGCAGAACAGGTTGATCAAGTTCATCTCCACTTCCTTGAATACACCAACAACACAAGGAGCTTTTCCTTCATTACAGAACGTTTCTGGCACAAAAGACAAGTCCTTAAAAAAAGGAACGTCAAATGGCTGATATTTCTCAGCACCATGAGTAGAGAAACACACGCCCCTGATGTAAAAATCTCAGAGGGATTTTATAAAACACCTCAGGCTGGGACTTAGACACCTTCTGCTCGCCTTGGAGGGATTTCTGAACGGACCGAGGCGGCGAGGGGGGGGGTTCTGAAGCCAACCCACCCTGATGCACGGGGGGGATAACAGAAGCAAAATGGTTGACATGAAAAGGTAATCCGGCTTTGCAGCTAAATAATGTGATGAAGTGATGATATACGGTCTGTGTGACCCCTCCCCCCCTCCAGTCGCAGGATTAAATCACAACAAACAGATCCATGATGATTAACAGCAACTTTTGTAGTTAATTTAAAAAAATAGTTAACCACACAGAGAGTCAGTACACTGAGTTAATTCACCATGTTTTAAAAACGATATGAGGCAGACGTCCATCACACATTTAAAGAGTTGGGCTCCACGCCTCTTTTGGTTCCTCAATGCTTGCTTGATTTCATAAAGCTGCGATTATTGAACGGCCAGAGGCAGCATTAAGATAGTCTGGTGTTGGCGGCCATTTTGTGAAAGAGGCTGTAGTGAGCGGTTCTACCTGTGGTGTCGTGGAGACTCTCTGGCTCCTCCGAGGGGACCTGGAGGGAAGGCGCTGCTGTGGTTCGTCTTCATCCCGAAACAAACGGCTCCTTTTCGAGCTCCTTGTAGGCTGAAGGAACAAATAATGGAGTTTATCAATAATAGCAAAGTTTTTAAACAGAATCTTTATCAAACATCACTTAGAAAAAGCTTCTAAAAGTGGAGCAGTGGTTCAACAGACTCTTTACCAATAAAATGCTTTTCATATTTATTAAAGATAAACTGCTTTAATATAAAAAAAACCTTTATGCCTTTCAGACCTATGTTTTCACATTACTTTGGTCACCTGTAGTCAGAAAAATACCGCAAGATGCTTAATGTTAAATAAATATTAAATTAAACTTTAAAATAATATTGTTTATCTGTTCTAATTAGCTAATAACACACCAAAAAAACAAAAAAGTAAAATGCTTTTTGTTAATAACTTTTAAATCTAGTTATTTTTATTTTCATTGAAGGTCTCTGTGTCGACCCAATTCCGTGAAGATGTTAGCGTTCAATGCATTAATAGGTGAACCCATTTCTGTGGCATCGTCTTCACATTTCATCCCATTTCTTACCGTGTCCATCGTGACAGAGGAATGTCGTCCTCTGGTGTTGTGAGCTCTCGCGAAGCTGTTCTTTTCATTCAAAGTGTTGGATAAACTGCCCTCTGTAAGACAGAAAACGGGATTTACAACTATTTTCACTAAGTCCTAAAAGAAAAAAATCCATATTTACTGATAGAAACACGTGTACCATCTGACAGAAACTATTCAGGCAGTGCAGATCATCAGCTTGTTGTTACGAGGATGACAGAGAACTTCAACCATCAAACCACTTTTAAACAGTAATTAACACATTTGGTCTAAAACACACACAGACTGATTCAAACCTGATAAATCTTCAATGAAAAAATTATTAAAGATATAATAATAATAATAATAAAGATATGGGGCGGCAGTGGCTAAGGAGGTAGGGGTTTGTCTTGTGATCGGAGGGTTGCTGGTTCGAACCCCCCGCTCCGACTGTCTCAGCCGTTGTGTCCTTGGGCAAGACACTTCACCTGCCTTGCCTACTGGTGGTGGTCAGAGGGCTCGGTGGCGCCGGTGTGATGGCAGCCTTACTTCTGTCAGCCCGCCCCAGGGCAGCTGTGGCTACAATGTAGCTTACCGCCATCAGTGTGTGAATGTGTGGATGAATGGGTGAATGATTGTAGTGTAAAGTGCTTTGGGGTCCTTGGACTAGATAAAGCGCTATATAAGTGCATGCCATTTACCATTTACCATATAAGAAAAGCTTAAAAAGGCACTCATTGTAAAGCATGAAATCAAACATAAAAACGGTCATGCTGAACTTTAAGGGGGCCGTTTGAAGGCGTTTACACCTGTAGTCTTCCAGATATATTGATAAGCAGTTCTGAAATGCGGGTCCACACTCAATGTAAACAAACCACTCGACCGAATCCGCTGAAAACCCTGTGGAAGCTCGAGTCACGCGACTGACCTACATTGTGCCGTGTAGGTACTCTGAGAATACGTTTAGATGGAAACATAAAATAATGTGTTACTTAACGCGAAAGAAAAGAGAAAGAACGAGAAAGGCAACTGTCCCTAAATAAATAAATATCTGGAATCAAGCAGGGCAGAGGAGACATAAAAAACAGATCAGCAACCACACAAACCTTTTGTCTTTTTATCTGCATACGTTACTCAACAAATCTGAGCCTAAATATGTACAATTACATTTAAAAAAGTCGGACTTCTCAATCTTAAAAGGGCTCTTTCACTGACATCGTCATTGCTGACCTATTTTTAGTCACTTTGGTTGTTTTTTTGTAGGCAAACAAAACACACTTGGTAGTCGGCACATTTGCAAATTTTGCTTACAAATTTGTACCCAGGACACATTAACCATGGATATGAGAAAACATACTATTTTTAATTTATGAATGGGTTCTTTTTGACTGGTCCTGGAGTACCATTGAGTCCAGTTTACCAGAGTTAGACATATATTTAAAAACAGTAAAAAAAAAAAAAAAAAAAAAAGCTGATTAAAAGACATAAATAAAGTAGCCACATACCTTTTAGACTGACCAGCGCCTCAGCCGAGGAGCCTGGCGAAACAACACAAATATTAATATATATGGTAAATTAATGGCCAGCTGAAATCAAATCACTTTTAATAAGAAAGGACACATTTCACTGCAACAAGAAAGGTGGCCGGGCTCATATCTCCATGCTTTAAAAGGCAAAATGTACCTGTAAAATAACCTGTGAGACGGTCCTTTTACACTGACAGCATCCTGATAGTAGGGCCTTTACACCCAAGTTTGAGCTGTCAAACACCAGACGATACCAAAAACCAGGGCTAAACGAGGGGACGTTACAACAAACTGAAGATAATATCCAATTATTAGCTTCGTTTGGATCGATCATGTCAGGTGTTGACACACGAATCAATTAGAAAAAAGAAAAAAACAAAACAAGTTACCGTCTAACTTAACAAAAGCTACACCCCACTAGACAGACGGGTAAATAATATCCACGGTAGTCCTTTTGTTGTTGTTGCTCTCCTCTACGGTTAGCAGCCGTTAGCTCAAAGCTAAGCTAACGGCATTTGTTTACCCAGTCGAGCTAAAGTAACTTCTCCAACTCCGGCATTAGCTTCGGTTAGCCTGCCGAGCTAGCGAGCGTTGGACCCGGTGTCCCGACGTCTGAACGCGGCTTCATAAAGTCAACCAGGAGCTCAGAGCAGCCGCCGCGTATTCGGCGCTGTCTGTTTTTCCGTCAGCTGTTTGTCTGGCTACAAAACAACAAAAAAAATAAAAGGAGGAGAGAGGGAACCTCCGCTCGTTCAGGCTGTAAAGCAGGCTGATTTTTTTTTGTGTGTTGTTACTCACTCTCGTCTAACAGCTGGTCCATGTCCGCCATCTTGAATTAGCCGCGCCGCTTTTTCAAAGACTTTGTCAAAATGCATTCTGGGTCGGAAAATCTGTCCGGAGGGCGATTTGAGAGACAAAATCCACCAAATACAACACAACGACAAATACGAAGCGACTTAGCGTCACCTCGGCATTTAGACTTCGACCTTTACTTACCCAAAACCCAACTTTTTTGTAGTAAATTAGACCGGAAGTGCTCGGAAAAATGTTTAATATAAAAACTTGATCCTACATAGCAACCGCTCCTTACACCTTTCAAAGCGTTAAAACCCACAGTTTGTTCTACTTTGTCACTATTACCTTATATATTATATAATATGCTGCATATTGTTTGCTTTTAAATCATCTCAAATATGAGAACAACATGCATTTTATGTAATAAACCTCTTACCATAAAGGTTTCTTGCTTGCTTTTAATGACATTTACATATTGTTTTTATCTGTGTGGTCAGTTTTGTACCAAAAAATGGGGTTCATTTCATTCAAAACTGCTACATTTTCAAAGATTTCACAAATTAAATTGTATATAACTACTTATAGATGCTATGACAGAGTAGAGTTTGGAGAAAAGGTTTCTCAGTAAATGGTAATTTTGATAATATTTCACAGTGGCTCAAATATAGGTGGTTTACAGGCAAATCTGTAAATTCATTTGATCGATGTTAAAGAGATTCAAATTGACTCCTAATTTTATTCAGCGTACACCTGGAACACCTGTTAGTGCATAGTCACCATAAACGTAAGGAAAAAAAGAACAGCTATTAATGTAAAAAACAAAAAAAAACAAAAAGGAGCCCTAAAGGTCGTCTTCCATCAAGAGGTGGCCTATTTAACAACCTTATCCTTGTGATCCTTATAAAAGGGAAATTTTGGCTCCCACAAAGCTATTAAAAGCCCAATCTGATTTGTCAAAATATATTGTATTATACAGTATATTGCCAAAAGTATTGGCTCACCTCTTTTCACTCTCATAGGAACATAGTGACATCCCATTCTTAAACAATGGGGTTTAATCTGATGTTAACCCATCCTTTGCAGCTGTAACAGCTTCAACTCTTCGGGGAAGGCTTTCCACAGGTTTAGGAGTGTTTATGGGATGGGAATATTTGACCATTTTCCCAACACTGATGTTGGACAGAAGGCCTGGCTCAAAGTCTCGGCTCTAATTCATCCCAAAGATGTTTTATCAGCTTGAGGTCAGGACTTTGTGCAGGCCAGTCAAGTTCTTCCACACCAAACTCCCTCATCCATGTCTTTATGGACCTTGCTTTGTGCTCTGGTCATGTTGGAGCAGGAAGAGACCATCCCTAAACTGTTCACACAAAGTCAGGAGCATGAAATTGTCCAAAATGTCTTTGTGTGCTGAAGCATTAAGAGTTGACTCCAACACTTCATGGTGAAATTAAACAAACAAAAAAAAAAACATGGTGTGTAAGTCACTCCAAAGAGTAAAAATGACTAAGTCTGTTGTGTTTTCTAAGGTAGCTTAGCTGTGGTGGACACCTTGAATGGGGGTGACTCCAAAAGCTAATTAGCTGAAGATCCTGTAGCCCTGATCCAAACAGCAGGACAAGAAAAAAAAAAAAAAAAAGAGTTGTGTAACACAGAAGGTCGCAAAAAAAAAAAAAAAAAAAAAAAGACAAATGGTTTCAGGATGTTCTTTGTTTTATTGTGATTTAGGCAACGAGAAAAAAAAAAAAACTATTGCAAGTTTTGCATGAACCGTCAGTTTTGTTTTCAACTTTCAGCAAGGAAGACAGCTTGAGACAACAAAAAATATATACATGCCAACCCTTGTACAGTATCCTCACACCGTCAGTCTACAAAATGCACCTTAGTGGCTACTTTAAGGAGAAACCCTTGTTAAATCTGAACAGGTATTTGTACGTCAGCAGAGTAGCTGCTCACAACTCAGTGGTCTGTGTAAAGCTGAAGTAACTTAACTTTAACAACTAAAGGTTTATTACAGAACGATGAAAGGTTTTTCAGATGAAACACATCCGGTAGTTACTTACGTTTTCTTCTTCCAGGACTTCTGTATTTTCTATGCTTCAGCTACTGTTGAGTTGCTTCCGGTTATGAGCACGTTTACACACCTAATGTGATCCTAAAGGAGGCTGCCTGCTAAAGAACCGGATGAAAAAGCTGGGAAGTGACATTTGCCGCCACCGTTACAGTAAAGCATCACTCGGACGTTTTTGTTGCTGCTGTAGAGAGTGAAGCCCGGGCATTTCGAATGCAGCAGTGGTCTGTTTTCTTTCTCTCTCGCTCTTTTTCCTTGAAGGGTTTAAACAGACGATTTCACCACAAGGACGTCTGGTAATTAAACTTGATCTTCAAGAGATACTTCATGTTTATCTGTGCCACGTCGTATACAATGTACCTGGAGGAGGAGTGGTTAAGGAAAACAGAGACGACTTGAAACAAAACAAGCGGTACGCCGATGCCCCCCGTCACTGAGGGGCTTCAATTGTGAGTTTTTAGTTTTCGAGATGAGTGTTTTTATCGTCTGGAATTGAACAGGACATTACAAATAAACGTCCTTTAGTGTTGATATTGTTTGATTCCAAGAACTAAAGCATCAAGAGAGACATTCAAACAGAGACACTTGATGGTGTTTCGCTCGTTCATGCGTTTCAGATCGACTGACACTTAGTTTAAAGAAAGTTTTCCACAAGGTTTGAAGCCTTCCATTAAATCTTTACTGATTAAGATTTGGAGGGAGAATATATTGACCTTATTGTTGTGATAATTTGCTGTCTGAGGTGGTGCAGAGTGATGTATCCTGGTTTTTATTTTGCTTAAAAGTACAGTTTCCTCAAATAAATGGGATGGCTGGTTCATATATATATATATATATATATATATATATATATATATATATATATATCGTGGCCATCTTAGTTTTTAACATGGTAACCCAGTTTTCAATAGGGACCCTACTTATGCCCAGACAAATCCACACACCAAAATGGAAGTCTTTACAGCGCTTATTTTTCAAGTCATCCAGCTCACAAAATGAACTGGACGGACAGCGGAGGGTATTTCCAAACCCCCTCTTACTGTAGCAACAGGGGACAACAAAGCAAAAGAGGAAAAACTGCTAACAAAAAATAGATCTCCAGTAAAAACAGGAAAAAAAATCTGATTTCTTGAGAGAAAATATTCGGGATCTCCTAAAAGAACTTCACATCATCTCTGTCCAAAAAATTACTTTCGTTCAGCTACAGTTAATACAATGAAGGGCATTGTTTAAAAAAAAAAAAAAAAAAAAAGGGTAAATGTCAGCTGATTTAACAAAACCATGAACCCGTTTTTAAGTCGAGAATTAAAACTGAAAGGATACTCGTTGTACAAGAGGCTTGTGTCATCGATGTTAGTGTGGACTCCTTTTCCCAGAGGCACTTGCACTCCGTTCAAACTGGTCGTAGCGTTCGGATCAGGAGCGGTTCGACCCAAACCTGGTTAGAAAGACATTAAATAAAAATAAAAAAAGCCTAAATGTAACAATGTAACAGACAGATTAACTTACAATATATGTAAATGTACATCATTGTTAAAAAATACTTCTGTTTACATTAACATTCTTAATCAGGCAGCATAAAATCCCATTATACGTTATTTACAGCCAGTTTAAAGTCTGTAGTTTCTCACCTTTAACACTGTGCTTGCCCTTTGGTAACTTTGTAATGTGGGAGGCCTTCTTCAGTTCATGCCTGCATTAAAAACAAGCGTTCATTTACACAACCACAGCATTTTTCTTTTTAAAATTAAAATGTCAGATGCTGAGACTACAACTCACATGTTGCCTAGAGCGACTTCTGCCAGCAGGATGAGGCCAACGGGGTCCGACTGGGAGGTGTGACAGTAGTTGGCGCTTTTGGACACCATGTCAGCGAAGTAAACACCTTTGCCAAACATGTAACCAGTCTAGAGAGACAATAAAAATGATTCACAAAGCATTGAAAGCACCGCGACGTGCAGCTGTTCATATGAAAGAGTGGGAAAATACGAACTGAACATAACGAAACTCACCACCGGGGCTTCTGGGGGTGCGATCCGAAGCCCCTGGGACAGAATCCCAGCGTAGTTCGTGGTGCGGGAGCCGTGCCACAGCAGCTGCCGGTTGTGGAGCTCCTCGAAGGGACGGTACCGCTGGTGCTCTCCCTCCCGAGCGATTTTGAAGATCTAAAATGCGCAAATGCCACAAGATATAGTTTATTTTTTTTAATTACACATCGGCAGGCCAAATTTGTGGCACAAAGCACGTATCATTTTTAAACTTACTTCTTGCACTTCCAGTGTGTACGTGTTGTGCGTAGCAGCGTGCGTGTTCTTGACGTATTGCTCAATGATCTCAGCCTCCTGCGAGGTCTTGTCAACAACCTGCGAGACATCAAACGCATTTCACGCCGTTTTTTCAGACGACAACACATCGGCTGCAGCGTTAAAGCGAAGGAGACGGTGTTCACCTCGATCTTGGTTTTGAGTTTCTCGTAGTTGATGTCGATGGGGTCGTGCTCGTTGTCCTGAGCTCCTCCTCTCAGCAGGCTGTACGCCACCTCAATGTCCAACAGGTTGTCCAACATCTCCACCTTAGCCTGCGGGGGATGCATTTATGAGTTCAGCTACGGCCGTACGGCGAGAGAATTCTCTACAGAGGGACAAATTTACCTGAATGTAGTCCAGACTGTTGAGCAGAGGTGGTTTCTTCATGCCAAAGTCGTGAGGTATTAAGGTGTAGAAGCGATTGGAGAGATCAAGGATCTGTGCCTCGGGTACGCTGTCTGAAACAGCCTGTAATGTTTATTAAAAAAGTGTTTAAATGACATACTTAATTGCTCTAAGTTCAGTCTGACAACCATCGGAGAGGCACCATTAATAACCAACCTGCTGCACTTCAGTCAGGAGAGCGTAAGCACTCTGGATTTGTCTTTTACTTAGTTTACCAAGAGGCATCTTCTGGAGGTCGATCTGAAAACAAACAGACAAAAAAAAAAAGCTTTTTAGGTGTAAAACAATAATGCAGAGTTTAGTATTTTGCTCATAAAACTGACTTGAAGCAGCATGTTGTAGTTTTTATCAACTATAAAGATTATCCTCTGTGTCTGTGGGACATGATGCAAAACTGAAAACCACAATTAAAATTAAACTTTTCAATTTAAAATTAAATAGAAATGCGTGTCGTCTGCCTCCTCAAAGGTTTTAACACTCATCTGATGGTGATCAGAGTATGTGTTGGAGGTGACTCCTAAACTAAATTTCGGCTAAAAGCAGCAAAAAAGGTTAGTTAAAAGTAGAAAAAGACCAGCTAAAAGCTGTAAGTAGCAAAAGGCTAGCTAGAAATTAAGAAGCTAAGAAGCTAAAAAGTTAAGAAGCAAATAGTAGCAATGCGCTGGCTAAAAGCTAAAGGTAACAAAGAGCTGGCTAAAAGCAGCAAAATGTTAGTTAAACTTAGCAAAAGACTTGCTAGAAGTTAAAAGCAGCAGAACGTTAGTTAAAAGTAGAAAATGGATAGCTAATAGTTAGAAGCAAAAAGCAGCTAGGCTGAAGCTAAAAGCTAAATGTACCAAAAGGCTAACTAAAAAGCTAAAAGCAACAAAACCTTAGCTAAAAGCTGCAAAAGGTTAGTTAAATGTAGCAAAAGGCTAGTTAGAAGCTAAAAGTAGCATTGGAATTGGAGATATCTCGATGTATTTTTTTTTAAATATTTGCAAATAAAGTTAAATATTCTGAAAAGAATAAAAGCCACAAAAACCCAAAGTCCCAGCCTCCATCTCCTGAATGAGCTGAATGTTTTGATATATGAATGGCTAAAGTAGCACAAAGCATGTGGAAGTAGTTTGCATAAAACGTATGAAACATAAAGAACAGGAAACAAACAGTCAGGAGTCACGATAAAGAAAACTTAGGAACTCCAAAGGCAGGCCTCACCTCAAACTCCACCATGGCCTTCTTCATGCTCTCGACATCAAAGATCATCTTGATCAGCTCCTGAACCGGTTTGAGCAGCTTGGACTTGGTGCCAGCGCTGGCTGTCAGCTGCTTCACGGCCTCCTCATCCTGGAAAGAAGGAGTCACAAAGTCTTCGTCTCAAATCATCTTGGAGGCTACGTGTTTCTGGGTTTCGCACGCCGGTGTGTGTACCTGCCCGTAGTCGATCTCCAGCGGGTAGAACTTATTAGGGTATTTGGTGAAGTTGGAGGAGCTCCAGTCGTTTCCCGTTTTCTCCTTGTAAACACAGAGGAAATCATCCAGCGCATAGTTTTTGTCGTGGAATTTGTCCAACTTGTTGCCTCCGATGGTGGTACCCACTCTGCCCCATGACCTGAACACCCAGTACCTACAGGAGGACGGCAGGCGGAGGAGAGGTTCACGGACACGGCTGCGAGGTTAAAAAAACCTGCACTGAAACAGAGTGTGGTTACCGTTTATGTACATCGTCCTCCAGCAGCTGCAGTTTATAGTACGAGTTTGTCCCTCTGATGATGTCCACCAGACCCAGAGTGGCACTGTACATCTTCCCGCTCTGCTCCAGGACGTGGGCGCTGTTCTCCAGACCTGCGCAAATTGAACGCATCCATCAAAATCGGAAACAAAAAAACAAAGGAGAGAGCAGAGAACTCCTGACTACCTGAGTCTGGGTCCACAGCAGCTCCACCTTTCACCGTCAGCTTCATCTTCTTGGATTTGCTCCCACCTGGAACGTTTTAGAGTCAGTGTCCGACCGACCTGTCTGACGTAAAGCTAGCTAACAACCACAGCAGCGAGCACCCTTTACCTTCCTCCTCCTTGACCTTCCCCGAGCTCTTGGTGGCCGGTGCTCCGGACTTGGAGCTCGCGGACGGAGCCTGAGCTTCAACTTTGACCTCTGCGCCCCAGGGGGAGATGGCGTGCAGCGAGACCAGCTCCTGGAGAGCTTTGCCCGATGACGTGATGTCTGCGAGGAAATCCTCGGAAACCACACGCACGCCGGCGTCCTTTATTTCCTCCATCTTCTTACCCATCTTCTCCACCTCCTCTGGAAACAAAACGTGGTAAAAAAAATGAATAAAAATCCCAAATGTCAGGCTGGAAACTTCCCGATAAGTTCCATCAGCAGGCCGAAGTCTGATTAAAACTCACTCTTGGTGCTGAGACAGAGAGAGGCCTTGGAGGCGGTGCCCGTCATCTTCCCCCCCAGCTCCTCCACGGCAGCCTTCAGGTCGTCTTTGTTCTTCGACAGCTTACCAACGGCGAGCAGTTTCATACCCGTGAGAGGTTTGTCTGGAGAACAAATAAACACACACATTTTTTAGCCACAGCAGTCCTGTGAAGGAGGCTTTCACCACTTGGCGTTCACTCAAATAAACAGCCGAGTGAATTGAATCACCACCTGAAGGTGCTGCTTCCGTCACCCTCTCCGTCGGCCCAGAGGACGCGCTCGCCAGGGGCTCGGCTTTGACTGCTGTCGTGGTTTGGGGCGCAGCCTCTCTGGCGTAAACCCTGTCCTGTCGCTTGAACTTAAACTTCTTCAGAAAAGGGACTTCGTGGAACTCCTGAAATGACACCCGATCAGATTTCAGTGGAAAATAACAAATATAATAATAATTAAAAAAAACAATATCTGTTCAGAAGTTCCTAACTAGACACTAAAAAAATATATATATAAAGGTATTGCAAAAATAGAAAATGTTCAAAACAAAATTGTAAACAAATCTACAGAAACAGATCTGTGCACGCTAGAAAAACAGACTGTAAACAGAAATATCTAGTATATATATATGCAAAACGTTAAAAAAAACACCAATCCCTACATTTTAATTGTTCACACACCACTACTAAAACTACTAAAAATGCAAACTAGTGAAAAGCTTTTTTTCCTTGTTTCCAAATGCAGGAAACAGATAAATAATTAGAGAATGTTTGTGACTCGAGGCGACCCACCTTAGGGGTGACCCAGTCCTTTCGTAGCGGTGTTTTGGTTTTAAACACACACTTTGTCCATGCTGAAATGTCCCCTTTGCAGTAATAGGCGTCTCCTTTGAAGACCAGCTGCCCCCCGCACTCCTTACAGGGCTCGGCTGCACCGAAGGCCATGCCGTCGGCCAGGCTGTCGATCACCTGAAAATAAATATAAATGATAAAAACAACATTACTTTAATACATCTGTAGCATCTGTACCTTTAAACAAAGATCTGTGTTCAGAGTACGTGTTTCGGATGACTCTCAGCTACCCCCACATTAAATTTTAGCTTAGTGTCTGCAAAACTGACGAAACTGTAGCCATTTTTGTGTTTTCCAAAGGTGAGCGGCTTTGGCGGCCATCTTGAATCAGACAGGCTCCAAACGGTAATCAGTTGTAGATGCACATCCAGTCATTCTTTCCTGAAAGTCTCACTTGATCCTGTTCAGTGGTTCATGAGATATTTTGCTAACAGACAGAACAGCGTTAACTCAAACAGTAAACAGCAACGTTTTAGGAGAATTAGTGTTTTCTAAGGTCAATTAGTTGTGGCGGCCATCTTGAACGGGGGTGACTCCAAAGGCTCCACAACCAAATGATTACGTTCTGAGAGTTTCGATAAAATCCATCCAATGGTTCATCTGATACACAAAAATCAGAGGAACCCAGACAAAAATGATTCCGGTGGAGGGTTTCTTACGTTGGACTCTCCAGAGGGAACGTCCTGTCCGTTTGCAATCAGCAGCTCCTTCATGTCGTTGACTGAACAATGTTTCTTCAGCTTGTCTTTGATTCCCCAAATCAGCTGGCTTTGATTCTGCAGGAGAATGCGGTCGACACAAACAGATCGACAGTAAGATCACGGAAACAAACAAAACACTGAAGCTTACTCTGAAATGTACGACCCCGATTCAGGAAAATGTTGGGACGTTGTGTAAAATGTAAATAAAACCAGAAAGCAATGATCTGCAAATGTCATAAACCCTTATTTTATTTATAATAAAACAGCAAACATATCAAAAGTTTCAACTAAGAAATTGTACCTTGTTTTTTTTAAAGGTAATTTTGTTTTTTATAGCAGGAACACGTCTCAGAAAGGTTGGGACAACAAGAGGCTGGAAAGGAAACAGCTGGAGGAGCGTTTCTCAGTTTCTAAATAATAAATGCATAAATATAAAGGAGGTTTTCAGAAGCTGAAGCTGTCAGAAGTAAAGACGGGCAGAGGTTCAGCAGACTGGAAACTGTTTCAAAAACAGTGGAACAGATTCAGAAGAACGTTTGTCAACGGAAAGTTGGGAAAGTTTTGAATATCCCATCATCTGCAGATCATGATATCATCTAAAGGTTTTAAAGAATCAGGAAAAGTCTCTGAGCTTAAAAGGTGATATTCAGGCCCTCAGGGGCCACTGCATTAATAACAGCTCTGATTCTGTTCTGGACATCACTGCATGGACCCAGGAAGACTTCTACAAATCACTGTCTGTAAACACAGTTCACCCTGTCATCCACAAACGCAGCTTAAAGCTCTATCAGGCAAAGAAAGAGCGCACCATCCAGAAATGTCTCCATCATCTCTGAACCAAAGCTCATTTTAAATAAACTGAGGCAAAATGGAGAACTATTCTGTGGTCAGACATTAAAATTTGTTCTCTCTACTAAACAGAAGAGGGACCATCAATCCTATTATCAGCGCACAGTTCCAAATCCTGCCTCTCTGATGGTATGGGGGTGCATTAGTGACTCTGTCAAAGGCAGCTTACACATCTGGAAAGGCCCCATCGACACAGAAAACTATGAACAGGTTTTAGATCAACTCATGCTTCCATCCAGCAAAGCAGACTTAGGACTGTTGAACAGGTAGAAGAATGGGACAAAATTCCTCCAAAACCTCCAGCAGCTGCTCTCCTCAGGTCCTAAATGTTTACAGACTGTCAGCAGAAGAAGAGTTGATGCTTCAGACATAAACATGGACCTGTTCCAACTTTAGGATGTGCTGCTGCTCTAAAACCTTAAATTAATCTTTTTTTTCTCCAAATAATGATACAATTTCTTACTTTCAACATTTACCATGTTTCATTATGAACAAAGTGTGATTGTGAAATTTGAAAATCCTTGTATTTTAAATTCCACCTTTTTTCAGAATCAGGCTTGTAAAATGGGATCACCTTCAGCTGCTCTTCAAGCTTCTTCTTCTCATCATCTTCCTCCTTCTTCAGCTTCTTTGACGCTCCGTCCACGACGTCACCTTTACGTTTCCTGTCAGAACAAACTTTAGTTACTAACTTTTCTTGTATTTTCGTGGCTCGACGAGAACAAACATAAAGTGGAAAAGGAAAAAGAAAAACATCCAGATTAGCTTCCTAAATGAGACGCAGAGGGACAGAGGAACAAACACGCCTGAATCTGACACCTTTGTTCATTAAACTAAATCACCGGGGCCTCATCAGAGAACGGACACAAGCCGGCGCACGCCTGGACGACCCCCCGGCGCCGCTGATGAGATGACGGGCGCCTCCCTCCCCGCGAACCTAATGACCGTCCGGGAACAATCGATTTGTTCCCGGAGTTGAGAAAAACAAGACGAACCTCCGCGATCGGACAACAGCTGACGTAAGGAGGACGTATAAATCAGCGCCACCCAGATCTGCGCCTCCTAAACGACGCGTTTAGCAGCAGATCGACGTTTCAGCAGATTGGTGAGTGACCGAAACGCTTAGGCGCTTTTTTATAAGAAGTCAGCTTGATTTGAATCTCCTTTCCCTTTTTAGGAAAACCATGGAGGACGCTGCTGCATCAGGACACCTTTTCTTGAACTCCTCCTCCTCCTCCTCCTCGTCTCCGTCGCCTCCGCCTGCAGACGCGGCGACCTCTCCCAACGTGCCATACATGGCGGCGGAGCTCATCATCGCCTTCTTATCTGCGGTGGGTAATTTGTTCGTCTGCGCCGCCGTGGGTCTCAACCACAAGCTGCGCACCGTCACCAACTACTTCCTGGTGTCGCTGGCGGTCGCCGACATCTGCGTTGGTGCAATCGCTATCCCCTGCGCCATCCTGACGGACGTCGGCCTGCCGCGCCACCGCCTCCACCTGTGCCTGCTCATGCTGAGCGTTCTGATCATGTTCACGCAGAGCTCCATCTTCAGCCTGCTGGCCGTGGCCGTGGAGCGCTACGTCGCCATCTTCATGCCCTTCCGGTACTGCGTCCTGGTGACGCCTCGCAGCGCCGCGCTGGTGATCCTCGCCACCTGGCTGCTGGCCTTCCTCATCGGGCTCGTGCCTCTGATGGGCTGGCACAAGACGCCGCCCGATTCCGGCGACTGCTTCTTCGTGCTGGTGGTGGACATGACCTACATGGTTTACTTCAACTTCTTCGCCTGCGTGCTCGCGCCGCTGCTCGTCATGTTCCTCATCTACGCCCGGATCTTCGTTGCGGTCAAGCGGCAGGTGCGTCGCGTCGGCACCGAGCGGGGCGGGCCAGGCGGCGAGCGTCCGATCGGGGCGAAAATGCGCCGGGAGACGAAGATGGCGGCGTCCCTCTTCCTCGTCCTCTTTCTCTTCACCGTCTGCTGGATCCCGCTCCACGTCATCAACTGCTTCCTGCTGCTCTGCCCGCGCTGCTCGGTGCCGTTCGAGCTGCTGCTCACCGCCATCATCCTGTCGCACGCCAACTCCGCCGTCAACCCTTTCCTGTACGCGTACACCATGACGGCCTTCAGGGACACGTTCAAGGCGATTTTCTTGTGCTGCAGGTTTGTTCCGAACAGAAACGCCAGCGGCGAAGAAACAAACCCCTAAGCTAAACAAACGCCCGTGGCCTCACCCTTCGGACTTGACGACCGGGAGCCTCTTCTTCAGCTCGTCCTTGTCTTCCGCCCGCAGCGTGTTGAAACCCTTCAGCTGGGCGGCGCTGTACTCGGGCTTGAAGGCCAGGTCCTCCCTGCGGCTCACGAAGCACGCCGTGTGGTACCAGCGGTCGATCAGACCCAGCTGGGGCTTCTCGGGGTCCACCGTCTTCTTGGAAACACGGATCTGATCCTGAAGCAGAAGCCAAAGCATCTCTGAAACATCAAGTCATACGGCGGGACGTCTGGATTCAGCGAGCGCCGCGGTTACGACTGCAAACCTTTTCGATTTTCTCCTCGCAGCCTTTGCACGTGCTGCGGTTGGACTTGGCGTACTCCACCGCAAAGTCGTTCAGGGTCTTCTCTCCTTTGGCCGCACCCTTCTGATCGCCCTTTCCTGCAAACAAAAAAATTTAATTTTCATTCTAAAATCAAACAATTAAACCCAATATTCTATATTCAAACTTGGCAAACAGAAAAATGGCAATAACTCAGTCCATTCAACAGATATTGAGCTAAAATTTGGCATGGTGGTGTCTAAAAACATACTTTCTTCAGGGTTTTTTTCTACTATTTGTTCCTTTTTATGTCGGATAGATAAGAAAGGTAATCCAGTAACATAATAAGATCTTTATTAACCTGTTTAAATTGGTTTACTTCAGCTTGTTCGCTCATAATGACTAACGAACCAGCAACAAAGTGCCAAACGATGAGCAGAAGCACCGACCTCCTCCTGCAGCTCCTCCGCTCTCGATGGCCTTCTTGACCTTTTCCTGGTCGTCCCAGCGCAGGTCAGAGTAGCCGGCGATGTCGGCCGGAGACTGAGCCGCCGCCCGCTGCCAGAAGCAGGAGAAGTGGTGCCAGTGGGGGACCTTCCCGTCAAACATCGGGGACTGGAGGACGACGCAGCGGCAGAGTTCACAGCGGCAGTTAAGAAGGCGAAAAAGAAAAAGATGCTCAGAGTTACATTTGTGATGCTGCTGAGGAGGAAAACTTGTGAGAAACTTTCTGGTTATTACATAAAACTCTGTACGGTCGAGAAAAAGCCTCCAGGGAGATCCACCAGAGGAGACTTATTTATTTAAAAAAAGGACAAAAAAAAGCTTTAAAAGGCTGATTAAACTGTCAAACCCTTAAAGATCATATTTGGATAAATGATTTATTTTTATTTTCATTCAGATCAAGATGAACTAAATATAATTTTATATAGATCATAATGTCATTCAGTCTTTACGTTTTTGTGTCTGTTTTGTTGTATTATTTTAAATATGCAATGATTATAGGGCAGATTTACCAACAGAGAGGAAATACTGGGGCAAAAAAATTGACTTGTACTTAAAAAAAAATACAATAAAACATTAAAAATTGATGCAACTTGTATTTATTTTTTTAAAAAGTAATTCATAAATACATATATAGAAATACAAATTGCTTGATTATACATTTGAATAACACAAATAATTTAAAATAAACCATAAAAAGCAGTTGTATAATATAAATATGAATATTATAAACATAAAATGCACTTGTAAGTATTTGTACCAACATCTTTATTTAAATTATATATTTTTATTTTTTCTTCAAATTACTTCTAGACAAATTAAGAATTTTCTCCCATGTTACCAGTTTAGATCACTCATTTTTAATTTTAATAAGAAGTGATGAGTATTGCCGTTTTTATTCTCATTTATTTGGAGAGAAACTGAAATAACTTTTTTTTATTACAATATTAGTTTTAATCAATCAAATAAACTCAACACACCTGAAGTTAGTCCCAGTAATGTTTATATTATAACTGAACTAATGGTAAATAAAACTGAAGATGTCAAATAAATATTATTGTAGTTATTTGAAGATTTATTTTCTGTTTTTTAAGGAAAATAGCATTTAATGCAACTATAAGTTGCTTGTTTTGGATCAGGCTACAGATGATTTTATTAAAGTTAGTTTAAGTAATTTGTCATTAAAAGAGATCTTTTTGACCCAAACCTGCAGAGTCACGGTGCAGTTTGTTGGCAGCAGTGCTGACTCAGCAGAAACCTCCTAAAAATAATCTGTTTGTCTTGGTTTTGTGGGCTGCAAGAACAAGGAATCTGCACTGATCAGAAATAGGAAAAAAAATACCCAGAATTCCATTCATGATGCAGTTTTTACTTCCTGTTTGGGACAACAGGAAGTAAAAATCGGACTGTTGATGTTTTTAATAAACTTTAGTCCAAAAATGAACCAGTTTGATTCATCAACACTTACTTTTTTATGTTTTTAATTCAGAAAAATATGGAAATGGTAACAATGATGTTACATTCTGTCTTTGGGGGTGAGTGAAGGTTTATTACAAGTTATTTAACAACAAAATAACCAATTAATATCCCTGTGACCGGTGAGGAAAAGCCAGTCTGAGCGTCAAGGAACCTTTGTTGAACATTTCACGGCAGTTTTCTAAAAATATGCAGAAATTAAGACAACTTTTTGTTGTCCAGAGGGAATTTGGGACATTAATAAAACCAACATTTAGACTTTTAAACCTAAACACACAATCCTGGTTTCGATTTAAAGGTCTTTTAATGCTCTTTCATTTTAACATAAACCTTTTTCCAATTGGTAACATATCTAATAATAACAAACAACAAAAAGCTTCTTTGACAAGACTGAATGGGTCAGTTCAGATTTTATTGACAGCGTAAGTCACCCCAGGTCACACACATCATCAAAGAAGCCAACAGATCCTGAATCCAAAGACTTATATAATCTGTCATCCTGAGCATTAAAAGGCCACAGTGGAAAGGAATGACTCCCTTTAAACGGGAAGAAACCTGCAGCAGAACCAGGCTCAGGACAGGTGGGTCTGCCTACATTAAAAAAAATAAAAATCTATTAGGGTATTAGGGTCTGAAACTGAAGGCTCAGACTCAGTAATTATATTTAAAGTAAATTATTACCCTTTCCAATTAAAAAAAAGGGCAAGTGATTGCAAATGTGGAGCTGCTCCAAAGCCATAAATAAGGACTTTAAAAGGAAGACGCAGGTTTTAGAGCCTGTAATCCTTATTTCTCAGTGTGGTGCAGCCGATTGCACAAACAGGAGCAGATGTGATCAGATATTTTCATCCAGCTTTAAGGGGAAAAGGCTGAGCGGCTCTTTGTGAGCAGAAACAATGTCAGCCATTTAACTGCTGACCGGGGCCTCGCTCCACGCACTCTGAGCCCGCCTTAAAACCCGCATTATCTCAGCCTGAAGTCGGCCTGGACCATTTTATTCGTGGCCAAACATTATTTGGAGCCCAACGCCGTAATGAGGAGCTCTCAGACGGGGAGGTTTTCCCGGGATAAACGACTCCACCGCCGCCGCCGCCTCTCACCTGCACCATGATGGCCATCCTCAGCGAGTCCTTCGCGATGCTTTCCTTGCACTTCTTGCACGAAGCCCGACCGCTCTTGGCGTATTCCGCCCGGTACAGCTTGTCATCTTGGGAGTCGGCCATGGTTCTTCGAGAAAAAAACAAAACAAAAAAAAGAAAAGAAAAATTCAAGCGAACTTTCTCCGGGGAGCTACAATTATCGCGCAAACACACAAGCCAGAGCGGCCACCGTAGCCCGCGTGCCTCCAAATGAAAGAGGCGTAATCGAGCGATCTCACTCTGATGTTATTGGAGGAGAGCGAAGAGGTCCCACTCTGATTTTATTTCCGAGCACCAACGAGTCAACGCAAGCGTTGTAAACAAACAAACGAACGCCATGTTTTTCTTACTTTATATATTACAGTTTCATCTTTATATAGCCATTTTCTAACCTTTATGTGATCATTTTGTAAGAAACTATTCATAGCTTAAGTTGTTTTACATCTTTTTGGCATGTTGTGACACATTCCAGGCTTTTTTATCCCTCGTCGCCTCATAGTAGCTGTTTTACATCTTTTAATTTTTCTTTTCTGATATTTCCCCCACTCATTTTTTGAACCACCAAGACCCGACTCATGAGTTCTCTGAGCTCACACTGTAAAACCTGCTCACTACTTTGTTTATTCTTCAGTCTTTCTGCAAACAAATGTAAATAGGAGGAACCTGAAAGCTCCCGAGTGAGCCATCATTCAGACAATTTAGGATCTAAGTGGTCTACATTACGTCACAGAATTCCCGCGCTACCAGCAGCCAGAAGTAATGGAGCAAAGAGAACTCGAGCTCACTGTTCAACAGGAAGAAATCACAGCAATAAAAAAAGTTATATTTATGGAAGCCCATTTCCCCTGATTTGATTAAAATAAATCTTTAAGTCATAATTATGACACTCTATGGCAGAAATACGAAATACCAAGTCATATTTATGAAATACTGTCATAAATTTGAAATACCAAGTCATATTTATGAAATACTGTCATAAATTTGAGATACTAAGTCATATTTATGAGATGCTAAGTCATCATTTTGAAATGCTAAGTAATTTGTATGAGTTACTAAGTTATAATTTTAAGATACCAAGTCATGATTTTGAGATTCTAGTTCAAGTCAAGTCAAGTCAAATTTATCTATATAGCACTTTTCAGCAACAAGGCGGTTCAAAGTGCTTTACATCATGCAAACACAAAAATACAGAGTCAGAAAACACACATATAAAAAGCTAAACTAAAACACGAGAGCTAAGATAATCTAAATAAGATAAATGAGCACAAGGAACATAAAAAAGCTAAACTAAACTTCTCTAAAACAAGTCATACTAAAGATAAACTGAGGAAAACCAAACTAAGATATAATAAACTGATAATAAGTTAACATAAGCTAAACTAGGATTTGAAAACCTCAACTGAACGGATCATAATTTTTAGATACTAAGTCATATTTTTGAGATGCTAAGTCATTTGAGATAGTATTTTAATCGTTCCGAGTGGCAAAAACGAGCTTCCATAAATATTTGTTTTGAAATAGAATTGAGATATTCCCCTCAGAAGACATGGCACAGTGAAGTCTGCTGCTTCAGGTGAAGACATTTTCTTTTTCCTATATTATTTTATGCATTTATGATTCACAGTGTCATTCAAACGCACAGCTAAGGTGCTTTGCTGGGTCCTTACCTCAACTTTATTAGAAATCAAGTTAAAGGTGCAGTTAAAAAAACAAAAAAAGGAACGTCCTCCTCGTTTTTTATCTGGCCTGTACGTCTCACCTCAACCTTACGTAGAAATCTGAAATTTTAAAACAGATTTGCCAAATCTAAATAAATAAAAGTGTCGCAAAAATAATAATAATTTTTTTTTAATCAAACATTTTATTCAAATTTTAAAAAATCCTCCTGCTTTAGGGTTTTTCTTAGCATAATTCATACATTATTCAACGTTTCTGTTAAAAAATATACAAAAAAAACACAATATGCATTGGAAACATGAACAACACAATTCTACATTTCAGCAAACAGAATCCTTAAGTTTTAAATACTACGACCTGATTACAGACAATTAAATGATTAGTGTAATTGAGAATGTATTGTTGCAGTTGATTAAGTTACATGACATTCACAGATGCAGAAATTCATTCACTCCTCTTTCCAATAATTATTACACATAATCATTATTACACAGTAAAATGACTGAAGACATCTTCTCTGAGGCCATTGTTGCCCATTCTGTTTGATAAAATCCAATTAAATATAATTAAACAAAGAAACAATAAATTTTCGTCAAAGAATAGTAACATGAACGCTGATAACAAAAACCATCAGAGGGTTGTTAACACATATGTGATGCATTTAGAAGATGAAAACAAGCAGTAATTAATGTAACTTTAACTGTAAACTCCACCTAATTGGTTAGAAAACAATCAGTGCTTTATAAGCCATTAGAGCAGGTTTCTAAAAGGTATTGTAGGTTTTGGCTTCAAGGTTCTGTTCAAGAAATCAAAGGACCTTGTTGGCTTTTCCTGAACCGCTCAAAATGGCATCTAGAAAAGAAGACATATGTTTATGTCAAACTGTAACAGGACTGTAAAAGTAGGTCCTTCGTGACGTGAGAAATCAGAGATGATATCCCTCCAAAAAGCTCTCCTACAGGTTTAGATGAGGAGCACGTGGAAGAAACTGGGACAAAGATTTGGGCGAGACCGGATCTAACCTGTAAACCTGCAGGGGAATTATTCTTCCTCTTTGTTCAGCCCCCAGAAACGCAGTCATTGTCGTGAAATCCCCCACCATCCTGTCTCATCTTCTTTTCGTGTCTGGGCCGGACGAGACCAAACACCGCTGCTACCAGCGTCGCACGTCCTGCCGTCCGGCCACCTGGACGCCCGTCTGTTCCAACGCAGGTGCCGATGAAATACGTGCGAATCTTGCCCCGGCACTCACTCACCTGCAGCAGCGAGGGAACATAAACAGCAACGATCCATTCTCAATCACCCTAATGAAGGTTTAGTAAGGTATTTGGTCTTACAGTGGATTTATGATCTTATGAACACAGCTGTGTTCGTTTCACCGTTATCAATGAAAACACAGAAGCCAAAGAACATAAAGTGCTGGCTCATTACATATCAAATCATTTACACACTCATGGTTGGTCTGCAGAGATGGCTGGTCAGAAACAAAGCGCTAAACGTGGGAAACGAAAAATAAAAATGACATTTGTACCAGACTGCAGAGTCGGCCCTGTTTGTTCGGAGCCGAACCAGACGCTGGCCTGTAGCAGCTTCCTATCCTCCACACAGTGGAAGTACGAGCCCTGTAGCAACTTCTTAAAAGATTAAAAACAAAAGAATTACAGGTTTATGTAAAACAGCTGAGCTATGCAACTCGTAGCCATCCCACTTGATTTTGTTTTTAACAAGAAATGCATAACAACAGGTTGGGGACGTGCTGCAGTTTTCAGTCTGACACTCATCAGAGTCAGCAGACGATTATTTCAGCCTCTCCTGAGGTTTTAAAGACGCAGCACACAACGTACAAAAACACCCCTTCACACGGCTTAAAGGTATAAACTCTTTCCAACACGTTCTACTGCCTTTCACATATTTTTTTGATCAAAGAGGCGAGAAGTTTCTCTTCTCTTTCAGCGACGCGTCATGAATCCTCTCGAGCCTCTTCTAACAGTTAAAGATGTTCGTTTGGGCTTAATTGAAATGATCTTTTAGCCACATGGTGGCAGCAAAAAAACAAGCTGTGGATAAACCATAAATCTAGCCTGTTTTATGAGGCCAATTAACAAAAAAACGACAATAAAGTTTCATGCCAACTTGCACATTCATTTGACAACATAAATCATAGGTTTATCAAAGAAACTCATTTTATTTGGTCACACTTTCACAATTTACAGCTGATTTTGCGTGGCTGTTTCTGTATCTTAAAGCAGTTCTGCGTAATTCTGTGCCACCTTTTGCAGTACTTTAAAGTAGCTTTGTGATCTAACTGTGGTCCTCTTGAATGATCTACATTTTATGTGTTCAAGTTTTAGTTTCAATTTTGGTCATTTGGTTTGTTGTTTGGATCTTTTTGCATTCTGTAATGTTAAAAATGAATCAGAATCAAGTAAAGTGAAGGAGGGGGTTTGATTTTTTTTTTCTTCTCACATGGGAGCGGGGATAACTGCAGGATGAAGAAGCAGACCCTGCTGGTGTTGAACATTTCATCTTTAATGTGGGAAAAAGGAATGTGGCATTTAACGTAACTTTTTTAAAGAAACCTTTATAAAGAACTGTTTCTGACCTCCAGCTACGCCTGTGTACTTTGTCCTTGGTGTGTGAGTCCTTGAGCACCAGGGACAGCGGACGGATGTGCTCCTTGTGCGTACGCTCACTGCTTTGAACCTCGATGGCGTGTTTGATGCGTTTGTTAATCTCTGTGAGCCGTTAGTAAAGGAGGCCTGGATCTGCAGGGGAAGCGCATAAATGATCGATCGGGTCAGGGCAGGTAAATATTTGTCTCATTCAGCACACCGTAGACGCAAACTCTCCCACTAACACTATCCGCATCAATGGTTTGCCCAAAAAAAGAGATTTCTGGGTTCCAGGTCTGAGCAGTCCTCTGAACCTTTGAGGCCTCAGCAGGGTCTTCTTCGTGTCTTTCCTCTGGAGGGGCAGCTGAGGAAGGTGTAGTGAAACTCATTCCTGTCACGACCACGGCCGTCCTCCGCCTTGCAGGTGGCTTCGGAGCAATCCAGAGCTGCCTTCGAGATGTGAAGGAGCAGACAAACATTGGTGTTGTACAGCTCGTAATTAACATACAAATACAAATTTCATCTGATGAAGGTCTGTAGATCACAGTATTACACAAAAGGAGCAGAAACCAGAGCTTCCATGCAGCTGTTGAAAATATTCCATCACCAATTCAGAGATCAAAATACAGGGGAGCTTTTTGTTTTGTGAAATTTATGACTTTAAATCATGCTCTGGGGGAAAGCATGTAAGTGTGTGCAGCCCAATCTAAGTCTTAGGTTACAAGAAAGGCTGGCTCCTTGGAAGCAAAATTAAAAAAGAGTTATGATGCAAAACTTTTACACAGTACTGCAGATTATATTTTGTTTATTTTCATAATGGAAAGAACTCCTCCTAAATAGAAACTGAAAATGGCTCCAAACACAGATGAAACGTGACACCTCAGTATTTGAAGTACTCACCCCGACATGCCTCCAGCTTCCAGCTTGTTGGCGATGCCCACACCCCAGGACCAGCCATCAAACCCAGCACGCCACAGAGGACAGAGCCAGAGAGAATCAGACCCGTCCTCGTGTGCAAGTCAAACCTCAGCTGCTTCTGGGTGAGGCTGATGGGAAAAAGACCAAATTAAAATAACCTCATTTTCCATTTCATTTCATTCTACCGATGACAACAGATACGTGACAGATGATTAAACAAAATCGGTGAAATCTGATGAAATGAAAAGGATGGCTGGCATCTCCAAGCTGAAAAAGGACAATGCCTTTATGAAAACTTTTGTCCCTGAAGTTGCTTTAACATACCGTGACAATCCTACATCTACGAAGTTTGGTCCATCTGCTGCTGTTCCCGAAAAAAAAAACATTTTCTCTTCTGTGCGAGCCGTTCCCGACTCATTCACACAACAAGAACGTGTGTCTGTGTGTTTACCGTCAGCATGACCGCTAAGCTAAGTTTGAACAAAGCCTCACCAGCTGCACCTTATCTTATCTCACCAGTCCTTCTACAAATGCCACAAACTCCCTTCCAGATGGCACTCCGCTCCTAGATGTCTTCTTCACAGATACTGCCTCTCTGCATTCTGTTTCCTTTATTTGCATTTTAACTCGTTCAAAATCTCTCTCTCTCTTGCTCTCGATCTGTTATTTTTAAACATTTTGAAAGGTAGAGCGGTGATTCAGAAGCCTGGAATCATTCAGGCCAGAAATATAAACCTCGAAATGACTAAGGTGTGTGAATGCGTACCTGACATCTTTGTGCTGGTGGATACGGAGCGAGGCAGGACGGACAGGAAACAGCCTCTCCTGTCGGGCAAAATCACAATGTTGTTATCAGGTAATTAAGGTTTCTCATTGAATTTGTAAGTTTTATGTTTAATTATACACAGAAAGACTCAGAGCATCTGGGTCAAAAGGTGCGATCTGAGTAGAATTAGCCATTATTATCTCAGTACGTGATCCAAAATTAACTCTAAAATATTAACCCATCTTTCCTGAGACTGGAGTACAAGCTGGCAGGTGTTAAAAAAGGAGAGTCTCTCTCTGTCTTTGCAGATTACTTACGCCTCAAACACATTTCCTAACTCACACTTACTTTGTCTTCTTCTGTTTAACGAGTTTAACTCTTTTAAATGGATTGAGGGCGAGTAATTTCAGGTCATTTAATACGAAATAACTTTAACAAACCTGGCCTTTTTTTCTGAACAAATTTAGCTATTTCTTTAAAAAAAAACAAAAAAAACATCTGGAATAGGTTATCCTGAGTTTCCAGAGACACGTATGGGTGCAGCATGCACTCAAAATGACACCTTGCTGACTCTCTGCATCGACACAATGTGTGCCAGAAGAAAAGGCAGCTTTCACACGAGTTATCTGGAGGCCAGAGTTGGCTCTGAGCTGGTTAGACCACAGAGTTTGCCTCCTCCGGGTCCTTCTGCTGTCCACGCCTCTGTCCCCAGTCTGTTCCTCACCGAGATTTCGTGCCCACACTCGACAGACTGGATATGATGAAGAGGAACACTTCGAACCAAGAGACGCATTTTTATTCAGGTCTGTCGTGCCGGCAGCGAGAAAAGACTCTCGCTGTGAATGTGAGAGTGGCAGCAGTTCTGTACCGGTGCCAGTTTGAGCTTCGATTTGTTTGACGTTTGTAGAATCTGTGTTAAACGTAACACCGACCTGCCTTGCTCCGCCCGCTGCGTCTCCCCGCTCCTCATCTCCAGCTGTTTGTCGGAAAATGGATGCTGCCAGCTCGTCATAAATCTCTCCCGCTGACTCCATCGGGCAGCACTTGCAGACAGATATGAGAATAAAGACGTAACCCGTACAAGGAAAGAAATGAATCCCCCCCCGGTGAAAGGGAGCGGAGAGCTAGCTACCTGTCCATCAAAGACGTGCGAACCTGTTGCGGCTGATTTGGAGGTCGCCACCTGGACACTTCTGAAAGGAAGTGAACAGCCGTCACAAAGCAGAGCTGCAGGGTGAGGAGTGCTAAAAGGATTAATGAGTCAGCTCTCACCGTCCTGCAGAGCTGAGGTCACCGGCCTCGAGACAAGGCCGAGAGAAATGCGAGACTCTCATCTTCGTCACATTCCGTTTTCATTCACTCAAATCTACTTCTCATACTGCCACAGGGGTGCAGCTTCGTCATGACCTTTGTGCTCTCAGGATCTGTCTGTAAAATAAAACACAGGGTGACAAGCTCCTATCAGGATGTGTATAATTAGAAGTCCTACAAAACCCGGCTGTGCAAAAATAAACAAAAACAGGCTGACTCACCTGCTGCCACCTTTACAGAACCCTGAGGTGATTTTAATAAGCAGAAAATAAGTTTTTTTTTATAGTTTACATTGTTTTCACTGAACTGTTAGCCAACAAAAGGCAGCATGTTCATTTATTTCGAGCTCCAAAACATTTTGAGAATTCGCAAATTTGTAATATTTCACATACTTTGCACATGACAGTGGTTTCTATACCTTTGATGGAGTCTTCACCTGATCTAATGTGGTGCCAACATTCAGTATTACTGGATTTTTCTGAGTGAGTCGCTAACATTACTTCTTTTAGCTCCGTCCATGAAGGCCGAGACATAAAATCTGAATAGAAAGCAAAAATCTTTTACTCTGGTTAAGGCCAGTTAAAATAATAATAATAAAAACACAGCATGTTATAATATCATAATTTAATAATGCTCACCCTTGTCTTCTTTTTGCAGTTGTATTACTTTTTGGATTCATTTTATAATTATAGGTGTACACAGAGTTGTCTTGAGGTTTGCTGTATTTCAATTTGTCTTTTGCCAGTGATTCTGTAAGAGATGAACTGTTGACAGCACAGAGATTAACAACCTGTTTTTTGTTTTTTTTCTGTGAAGATAGGATGTTCTGTATAATTTGGCTAAATTGCGTAAAGAAACAAGAGGGGGACAGAGTGTCTCGGGGCGATTAAGACAGAACAAAAATGAAATAAAACTGAGAGTAATGAACTCTTATAACCTCAGTTGCTTCATAACTCCTGCAGGTTTGTAGTGAGAAGCTGGTTAACCTTTTTTAGGCCGCTAATTGTTTCCAGACAACACTCAGAGCTCCAAAGGCTGATCTAAAGTGCTCCCATGTGTCCCCTGTGTGACTGGGATGCAGAGACCGTCTCAGGTACGAACTCAGATACGAAGCATGAGGTTTTACTACAACCAGCTCGACATCAGCATCACTCACTAAGCTCTGCAACACAACTGATGTGATGTAAATGCTGACAGAATATAAGAGGAGGAAAAATAGATCCCTGCAACAAAAACCTTTAGTCCGAATGCATTCAGTTACAAGACTGCATTCAGTTCACCCGGGGGCCTTTAAACTGCTTGGTGTTAAACACGAACTGCTTTGGATGTTCGGTAACCATTGTTTTCCTGTTTCTCTTTATTGTGTGAATGCTTTTAAGCATTCACACAATTGTTTTCCTGTTTCTCTTTATTATCTATTCTTTCCCTATTCCGTACGTTTTTCGGCACCTATCTCCTTCCACAATTTTTCAGCTATTTTAACCGTTCATATATCAAAACGTTCAGCTCATTACCGCCATTCCAGCTATGACTTTTGGTATTG
>NC_051448.1:10616290-10655381 GCF_001649575.2 Kryptolebias marmoratus
TGCAAATCTTCTACAAATCAGCTTCTGTTCCACTTTTTGCATCTTCATTAAACTTCAGCTGTTCAGCATATCTTCAGCCGCTTTCAGCAAAATCATTCAGCAAAAAAAGCATTCACACTGCATTTTCGCAGGAAATGCAACTTCTCTAGTTAGCTACTTCTTATCCGCGCTGAAGCCAGACCGATGACAGACCTGACCCTGTGGCCGGCGAGCCACTGCCAAGGAGCTCACTGACACCAGACACACAGATCTGTCTGTGTCCGTACCCGTTTAATCACTCCACTGACTTCTGCAGGAGGCAGGTCAATCAGGGACAAAGTGGACACTATAAGGACAGGACACCTTTTAGCTCTTAGGCTCATATACTTTAACAATAAAGACCAGATATCTCAACTTTGTTTTGTTATTTATCTTCTCGTAAGACTTAGTGTATTTTATATCACATTGACAAAGGTGCCCTGATTCACTGAAGCTTAACAATATAACTTTTTAAATGTTGAAGCATTTTTAAAAACTCTAGCATTCCTAAGCAAACCACATGTAGGAAGCTCTTCATAAGTCTGGATTTTGATGATAGAATAATTCACCTGTGAGGTGTTTGGCAGAGTCTTGTAAAAAAGAGCTTCTCACATTCCCCTTTATAGAAACAAAACACACAACTTTAGGTTTCTTTCCACCTTTATGACTGATTTTCTACAATTTGGCTTCATTCATATTAAAATCAGGCAATCTCACACATTTCTGTGGGATTTAGAGACGTTGTCATTTGTGCCTGGAAACACAACTGCTATAAAACATTATGATTATGATTATGCCATCTTTTTTTAAGCTGGCGTAATCAAAGCTTTCTGGCTCAGCTACCTCAGTTTGCTGTCTCCTCAGCTGATTGTAGCTGCACCAACGTTTGATTACGTGTTTGTTTACAAACAATAACTGCTATTATAGACGCAGGGGGGTTGCTTGACATAAAGCACAGAGTAACAAGTTACTTCATAAAACACTTCCCATAGGTACTTTGTAAGTACCCTTCTGTGTACCCTGTAGGTGCCTTCATAAGTACTTGTAATTACCTTTTAAAGCCATAACAGATGTTTCTACTTGAATCTTTATGCTTTTAACACCATTTCCACATCATTAAATGATTGTTTTGGGGTTAATGTCGCTCAAACTCATCAGAGTTCCTGTAAAAACTATGTTAGAAAACAGTAAATATTCCTCGCCTTTGTTTACAGCTTGTAATTGTTGGGAACAAAACCTGGCTCTGCTGATTTATTACTAATTATGTAGCATTTTGGTAGTGAATAATGCATATTCAGTGGTTATTTTTTATCATAGATGATCCTTATAAACAAAAAAATTCAAATTAAAAATACTAAAATCACATAATTTGTCAGCAATTACGCCTTTTAAGTACCCACATATGTACCCTGTAAATATCCTTTATGTACCCCTGTAAGTATTTGTTTGTTTTATATTCTTCTGTAAGTACATGTTGGGTCTCTATTCCCACTTTCTTGAGATCTGTTGCTACCATAAAATTAAAAAGTATCTTGTTTTTTTACCCAAACAATTGTACAATTTCTTAGTTCAAACATCTGATATGTTTACTATGTTCCATTGTGAATAACGCGCAGGTTTATGAAATTTACAAATCATTGTAACATAATGGTAAACATACTCTTTCCTTTTTCTTGTTCAGCTTGTTTTTAGAATTGTGTTGCTCACATTAGATTTAATGATTTGTTCACATATCTTTTAAAAACAAAACAATGGTCACTGTAGACCATTTACTTTACATTATAAAATCAATTAAAGGTTGAAAGCAGTGACAGATCGAAGTTATTTGTTGCATTTTAGAAATATTTTCATGCTTCCTGGAAAAGATGTCAGTAAATTATTAACATTCACACCACTTCAGATGAATTAGGCCACCAGATATGAGTTATATTAGGATTTTCAGAATAATAATCCCATTATTATTTTTATTGTAGAACATTTATTACGATTTGGCAAAATCGTCTGACTCTCCAGCGACACTTACGTGGTATTTTCTTCCCAGCTCAGTCCAAATATTTGAAGAGGGCAGATTTTTACAGCGCCGAGGACTGATTTGAAGTTCAGGCATGATGACATGAAGGTGGTGTCCCTGCGGTGGGTTGGCTGTTTGTCCCAATTAAAGCTAGCTAGCTACAGATGGGGAATAAGAGGACACAACGTTAGCTGGAGCAAATGAAATGTGCTTCGACACACCTCAACTTGAGATAAAGTGGCTTACTTTAAACCCGTGTGTTCAACACTTTAAGGATTTTAAATGTTTTTCGCCTATTGGTAAGAAACGATTGTTGGTGTTCATAAACGTCCGGATGAAGTAGCTAGCTATGCTACGTTAGCATACCTTACTAGCACGTAGAAATGTTTACTTTACTTACTTTAATTTACTTGTGTATTAAGTAATACGCATTAAGTAATATAAACTTTCGTGTAACATTTATTAATTAACTGTACGTTAATTTCTACGGCTTATCAAGCTAAAGTGCTGGGCGTTGTTATGGTGACAGGAAGCTATGCTAAGCTAACCTTTATCACTATGGAGCTACTATCACACTTACTCGTTTCCGTCTTCAGTCAGAAGAGCTTACGTCATAGTTTTAATTTCTCAATAAAATTACAGTACTGAGTAACTTAAACATATACATTTATCAGCAATGTTTGTTCGCGCCTGAGCTAATTTTAGCGTACAAACTTCAGCAGGCCGCAGATAAGCCAGCGGCTTTCCTGATTCCCGAAGCCCCGGCGGAGATCCGTCTTAGAGCGGAGGTGCTTCCCGACGCCCCGTTCCTCTGAAGCTGGAGGAGCGACGCCACCTTGTGACCGAAATCCAGCATGACAGGTGAGTTACACCCAGTTACACGTCCACCTGCTCCATCACAGCCACGAGAGGTGATTGGTATCCACCACCAGAAGCTGGTAAAATGAGAAGTTGCCAAAAAAGAAAAAAAAAAAAAAAAGAGTCCTGTTTAAGGGGAAAATAACAATCCTGTTTTTCTGGTGAGGTTTTTGCCTTTAGTGCTCAAGGTATTGTGATGCGATGGATGCTGCAGGCAGCCGACTTGCACTGAAATCCCCCAGCAGATCTTTCCTCTTCAGCTGCACCCACATCCCATCTAAGGCCACATTCCCTGAATTTCAAGCCCACTGACTGGATGACTGTCCCACGGTGCCTCTCTTACCCGGCTTATCTCCTCCCTCTTCTCCCCGAAGCTGGATACTGTGGGCCATTGTGTCACTGAGACGTTTATCGATGACACTGGGAGCAGAGCGGCTATTGAAGGATTTGTTGCTAATCTCTTGGCTAATGCAAACGACTTGCCTTTGCGGCAACATAAAATGCGGCTAGGCGCGTACACGTCCGTGTTCCAGCAGGGACTCATGGTGATTTTGTGAGTCTGTGCTGATTTGAAACTTCACGGAGAAGTTTGTCGTCTTGTTCAGATTTGAGTAAGAATAAGAGGTTTAGTTGTCAGAAGTGCTCATTTTTTACCTGACAGTTGTAGTTTTTAAATAGATCATTTTGGCTTTGGTTTAGAAGTTGCAGAGTTTGTGAAAGGAGTAGTGTGTGTGTGGGGTTTTTTTTTTTTTTTTTTTGCCTGCTATGTCCTTGCCTCCGCCTGATGTCCCAGCCACTCAGAGGCTGGCACTGGACTGCCGTACCCTTCTGGAGCATCGTGTTGGCAAGGGTAAGAGAAAACACCACCTCCTCTGTTCTCTGTCGGCCTCAGCGACTTGGATAAAGAAGGATTTCTCTGAAAATACTTTCACGTTTGGGATTAAAAACGTAGCGAACGAACATTTCCATTGGGAGTTTTACTTAATTAAGCTGCCTCCTTGTTTTGTGAAGCTGATTAAAATTATTAAATAATTTCCTAATTATCATAATTCAAGTCCAGCACTTACAGCAACATTAGCACAAGTTATTTCCTCCATAGTGTTACCAATTTATTTAGGATTAAATCATAAAACTTTATTGGATTTTAGTTAAAGAAGAATCGGGGAATATTGGTCAGAGTTAGCAAAATCAAGAAAACCACATATTTAAGAAACGTTTATGTATAAAAGTATAAAATCCTATAAATAAGCCAAAATAATTTCACCTAAGTTGTAGTTGTTTATTAAATCCAGGCTGTAGTAAAATACAGCAGTGGTAATTACCTCCGGCGAGGATGTTATGTTTTCAGTAGTGTTGGTTGGTTTGTTTGTTTGTCTGTTAGCAAGATTACTTTAAAACTAACAAACAGATTTCGATGAAAGGTTCAGGAAATGTTGGGTTTTCGCAAGAAACCATTCATTGCATCTTGGCGATGATCCAGATCGGGGCTATTTTGTAATGATACTGCGGCCTTGGCGGAGGTTTCTGCCCTCCAAGTGCTTCCAGTTCAGTTCTGTGGAAGGATGACGCAGAAAGGAAAGTGCTCGTGTCTGAATCTCCTTTCACTAATTGCCCCAAACTGAATCATTTTTAGTCTCCAGTTCCTTGAGCCAGGCTCGATGTAGCTCACTTTGTGGCAGCTAAGCACATCTGGTAATTGCACGATCAGGCTTTAAGTTTCGCTGTTAGCTTTTACTCATGTAAGCAGTGACAGGTTTCTATAGTTTGCTCTTTTTTTAGTGCTCATTGTCAGTCTAAAGATCTCTGATGTGTGGAATATCGAATAGAGCCTAATATTTGAACTTTAATCTAACCTGATGAAAGGATATTGATTTGTTTTCCATACCTGCTTTGTCCTGTTCAGAGCCACAAAGGGGTTTGAGGTTATTCCAGGTCTCTCAGAGCAAGAAGCAATTAACCTTACTTGCGTGCTTTTTTACTTTGAGAGGAAACTGGAGAACCAACGCTCAAACAGCACCAAGGCAGACCTCAGCTGAGGTTTAAACACGGACAAATGTTTTGCTGTGAAGCGACCGTGCCAGCCACCACATCTCCTAGCCTTGGTTCTTTGTTTATTTTATTTTATTTTTTTCAGATGCAACTTTCAGAGCCTTAGCTGTGCTGCTATGCCCCTTCTTTTTTTAAAAAAAAAAAAAAAGAGAGAGAGAGGCTTTTACCAGGCATCCCTTCCATACAAGCTGTTCTTGCTTATTCATGTTCAGTGAGGCGTGTAAACTTTGAAATGCAGCTTTTAGAGTTTCAGGAATTTTCTCTGAGGATTGTATGATCTGACCTTGGGGTAAATACGCTTTACCTCCAGTTTGAAATGTTTGTCATTTCCGAATAATCCTTTTTACTGTTGCTTCAAACGTGAAAGAACAAAAGGTGGGAGGAAATGCCTTTTCTAAGCCTTCCGAGGTCGATGCACGGCAACAGTTGCTCCCTTAAGATCCTTGCGGATGTCTTTTCTCCTTGAGCTGTGTAGAAACATATCTATATGTTCCTGAGCAACAAGACCTGGACTAGTGGGAATCATAATGTTGTATTTTTATGTCTTGGCATGTAAAACCTTAGAGTTTGATTATCTTTTTAACTGTCTGAAGGCTTTTGCAGTGCCACTGCAGCATCGTGCTTCTGGTTCTTCTGCAAATTTGTTCATTAGAGTCTGCAGCCTAATCATCAACTTTCTCCTATTTTACGTTCGTCACAATTGTGGCTTTGCGACATTTCATGGAGGTCGTGTCAGTCATGATCTCTGTGATTTAGATGGCGTGAAGCGGCTGCTAAGCAGTCTTGTATTTATGCAGTATGTTTTGAGAAGGTTAAGGAAGTTGGTAAGGTTCCTTTGAAGGTTGTTCCTTTTGTTTAAATTCACAAATTTACAGAGTACAATTGAAACAATTGGACACATCCGCTAATTCCAAATGAATAGAAAGGTTTGTCCCATCTTAGATATAGTATATAAACACAAAACGTGCATGGTTATGTAATCACACAGCTTACAGTACTCACATTTAATAAGGCGTCAAATTAAAATTCATTTTAATACATTTGAGGCATGTGCTGACTGAGCAACCACTGTATGGTATGTTTTATTCTAAAAGTTCTCCAGTCTTAAAAAAGATGAAGAAAAAGGTATTTGGTTGTTTGCTTTAAAATGGAAGAAAGTGTGTCATAAAGTTACATAACCTTGGAGGCACAGACTAAAAAACAAAAAAATTAGGTGCAAGGGGAAGAGTATTTTTAACGAGGAGGAGAAGAGTGACACTGGTCAGAGGAGGGGAGGAGGAGAGGGAGGAGGAGGAGTTTGCGTGGGAGGGAGGTGTTCTCCTTTCCATCATTTCGTGTTCGTCGTCACTCCCATCGTCCTCCCACCCCACTTCTCCTCTGCAACTGATTTATTTTGCGTGAGGGTTTGTGCGCTTCTGAATTCTTGCGCTGCTGTGCTGACGAGAAAAGCAGTTGCAGAAGAATGGGGGGGAATCCAAGGTCATCATGCCGTGCTTCTTTATGACGTTGTCTTTTAGTCCTCTCTTTTTGTGTGTGTGTGAGCCTGCATGGCAGGGCGAGTGAGTGTGTTAGTGTGTAAATCACAGCATCGAGCCGTGCTCTGCACCAATCACGGTGCACGTTCATATGCTTTTCAGCTCTTTGCACACGTGCAGGCATTTATCCCAGAGTGAGCTCCGTTTGTGCGTGCGTGCGCACAAGCAGGCTTGTGTGCATTTCCAGTGCCTCTCAGCACAGCGGCGTGTCTGAATGAGGAACTGAAGCTGCATTAAGGAAACATAAAGCTGTCGTGAGCAATTCCCACATCACGATCGATGTACGGTAAGAATGACGGCGTTCTTTTTTTTTTTTTTTTTTTCCACTCTGCATTGATGTATGTTCATCCGAAGCTGTGTAAGCATGAGTAATGTGATTCACCTAGCATACAGCCAGTTTTACAACATTCTGCAAAACGTGTTTCTCTTTTTGTCTTTCCTGTAGTGGATTGCAGCTTTATTTTGTCAGAGTGTAACGTCTCCTGAAAGTGCGTTATGGAAACTTGGACTCTTACGAGGAGCTATTCAGGGACATTTTTAGACTGGGAGAAGATGCCGCTGTGAAGATGTACATTTTCTGTAATACACGTTTATTTTACTCTTAATATAGTTGAGGGAACGACATTGTTTCTTTAAACGTGTATTAATGATGTAGTTAAACTCGTAGTATACGTGTTTAATTTCCTTCTCTTTGAACAATCTTTTGTTATTCTCGATGAGTTAATGATTATAGTTGAAGTATATGTGGTGTTTCCAGATCATGAGAGAATGTTTTTGGTGCTGCTGATCTATAAGTGCTAATTGAAAATGTTAAAAGGCTGTAGTTTGTTTTTAGGCTAATGAATCTTCAATGCAGACGACGCATATTTAGGAGTTGGATCGTCTGTGTGGTGTTTAATGTAAAAGAAACAAATCCCTGTGTTTGAGTCCCCCGTAACTCAGTTTTCCAGGCTGTTTGTCACTGATTCGTAGTGTGTCAGAGAGGCTTTATGCCTTCAGATTTTGTTGGCAGCTGGGTCTGGACATCAGCTTGTTGGAGTCTTTATACCAGTCATGTTTGCTGCCACCCACACAGGATTGAATATGTGCTTTGAATTTGACTCAGTTTGCCTGGATTCACCGGCAGAAAAACAGACCCTGCCGACCGTGGCGGCGCACGCTCAGACACAGAAAGCCTTCGTAACAGACGCGGACAACTGATGGATTGATCTGATCGTTGTGTTTGCGGCGTGTTTGGTTATCTCTCATTCTTTGCTTCCCTTAGAGACAAACACTCGCACACACACACACACACACACACAAAAATCACATTTCTTAGTCTGTCACGCTCCCATAATCCTGTCAGCCTGGTCTCTGAAATTCTCCTCCTCTCTCCAGCTCCTGTACAGTTTTCCCAAACTCACTGACTGACAGACAGACATGTCCGTCTTCATTAGCTGTTTTTTATTTGCTCACAATTGGGCTCCTTCTCATCCTGTGATTGGAGAATTCATCGTGTGCCCAAATTTACTCTTTGAAGATGTTTTGCGGCTGTAAAAATAGCCCGATTTCTGTCTCCTCCCCTCCTCCCTCTTACATAATGACAACCCTGAAGGTCTGCGTGCTGTGTAACAATTTCTGAGAAGTGACTAGGATGTGTCAGATCCAGGTGTATTTACAGTGTGGGGGTGACAACAGATCTATGTGCAAACTCCCTGCTTCTGTATGTTTGCGGCCTGCATCACCAACGCTTTACGTGACTCTTAGGTGAGCGTCGAAACGTCCTCCAGATTTGTCTCGTTCGCATATTCGTACACGTGGATCCCTCCAGCTTTTAATATTCTAATGATGTAAACACTCTCATGCACAAACATGCTTTGAATTTTCATTTATTTATTTTTTTCAAACGCAATTTGAACTTTTATTATTCTCACTTCAGCCTGTTTTTTTCTCTTGTCTTTAATCCCCCACCCTGATGTGAAAATGTTAAGCCGACATCCTGGGGAAAATGGAAAGTGTAATCTGTTAATGTACCGGCCCGTTGTTTGGAGGATAGAAATAGATTTGTGATTGGCTGGCTCCCTTCCTGTGGCGATAAGAGGGTTGGCGACCCCCTCACGGGTGTCTACTTATACACATTCTTTCAGCTAAGATGTTTCCCCAAGTCTGCTGCAGAACGGAGCAGGGCCGTCCACCATCTTTTTTTTTATTATCGCCCACCACTGAAATTGTAGGTAGAGAAGGTGATGGGAAGGTAATATCTGTAGGTCTCCCAAAGTATGTGCAGCCATGTTTGATATGTGGGTTTATATGTGTGTGAGGGAACTTGGTGTCTAGATTCTAAAAAAATAAAAAAATAAGAGTTGGTCAGCTTTCCGTGCAGAGTGGGTGGCTGTCGTGAGGACACCCCCCCCCCCCCCCCGTGCTTTTCTCCGCTGTCATGCGGATCCTTGTCCACCCACCTTGTTGTGCTCCCTTCCTCACCAACCCATCATTAACAGAGACACAAAACGGCTCGCCTTATTTCCCCCCCCCCTTTTTGTTGTTGTTTTTTTTTTACACCAGCTGAACACAACTCGACAGGTTTTCTCTGCCAGCAGTGAGTCAGATCGAGTTTCTAACGCGCATTATGAAATTACCGCCACCCCTGAGGTGGAAAAGTGTTTTTAAGTGGTCGGATTAAAGATACAGCGACACGTCGCGCTATATTCGTGATTACGGTCGTCAAGGTTTCCCCGTGCAGCCTGAAATGCTAAATTGGCTTTTTGTTATCAGAAAAAGAAAAAAAAAAAAACCTGTTGCAAGTGTTTTGTGCAATTGACCCATCACCTAGCCAATTTGATTACATCGAAGAACGCTACCTGAGAAAATAACTCGCATCAGCAGCAGGGGGATATGCAGTTTTCTGTGCACCACTGGAATATGAAACATCCTATCAATTACCACAGTCACTGGGCTGGTAAATTTATGTCTGAAGTACTTCACTACAGCTGAAACTCTCCCCTTAAATAACCTCTCTCTGCCTTCAAAAAAAATCGTTTTGATTCACAGCTCGCAGAAAGGACGGGACAGATTTGTACTGGACAGATACGATAAGTCGCACTAATCTGTGACTCACGCAGTGCGTCTCAGTCCCCAATCACACTTCCATCTGTATCCTTTTCCTCCATCCCCGTCTGCGTCTCTGTCACTCTTTTCGTCCTCCACCTTTCTTCCCCGTCTCCGCTGGGGACCTGCTGCATTTTCATTAATTCATCTGTGACTCCTACCATCAGGCCCTGGTCCAGTGCTGCAAGAAGGAGAGGGAGGGAGGCGGAGGAAGTGGGTGCAAAGGGTTTATTAGTGTTTGAAGTGATGGAGGAGGAGGAGAGGGGAAATGCTATGAATAGACGCACGGCTCTGAGAGATAAGCCCAACCACAATTCCTGCCGCGGAGTTTAAGTGAACTTATCAAAAACGAGGAGACCTCTTGATACTGAGATGCTTTTAAGAAGATGGTAGGTTTTTTTTTCTGAAGATTTCAGGACCTCCCACCCGGACTTCTCCAGGTGTAGGTCACTGATAACATAAAATCTCGGAGCCGTTCGTCTAAAGGATGTTCTCACACTCACAGTGCTCAAAGCTCTATAAACAACATTGCTCTAATATCGAATGTAGTGCTGCACAGTGATCCGATTTACTACCTCATTACATTTCAGGAATCTTGTCAAACTCACATATCGAACGCAGCAGCGTTATTAGATCTACTCACACAGTTGACAACTATACGTGCTTTTATACAACTAACTCTTGTCACCGCATTTTGGGTGGGAAGACAATCAGCATGCGAGTATTTTTGTTGTATTAAATGCAAACACAGAGGAAGCTATTTTCAAAAAAATCCAGGCCTTTTTTTTATTAGAAGGAAGTGCAGAATTGCCCAGTTTATATGCCTCGGCGATTCAGGCACGTCTATGATTCATTTGGTATAAATACACATTTTGTCGGTTATTTATTGAGGATAGAAATACTGTGTTTTTTTGGGGGACAAATGGGATCAGCTGACAGCTGGTCTGTGTAATCTTGTCTCTGTTGGAGCCTGGGTTTTTTTCCTAGAGCAGCGTTGATCCTGAAGCACAAGACTCGTCCCTGTCCGTGTTGGTTTAAAGTCTGCCGTTTGAAAAATGATTTTCTCCTGTGAAGTCGAAAGTACATCCGTCACGTTGCTGTCAGGCCAAAAGAGAATTTACCATAAGTAAGATAAAGTCTGCTGTTACACGGGAGTGGTAATTGGGCAGCTGGTAATCGTGTTAATGACGGGTCAGCGTGCTCTCACAATACGGTTTTACTGTCACATCAGTGAAAAATGGCTTCAGTCAGTGTAACAGCTATAATTGTGCGTAGTGAGACTTTTTTTTTCCGTTTTTAATTGGGAGATTAAAAAAGAAAAAATGATGTTAGGAAGGAGGAACTGAAAGGAAAGTATTCCTAAGATTATTCTGCTTTTGTTTGCCGTGCAGACAATGTTTTGCTCCTCCCTGTTTGGAGTGTCAGATCATTCCATCCGTCGTTTGGCTGACAGTCTAATGACCTACTTTCTCCCATTAGATGTCAGGACTCTAAAACACACAAGGTTGAATGTTTCAAGGCACTGGGATTACATTTTATAAGTAGAACTGAGAGAATGGTTTTGGGGTTTTAGGAGGTTATCCCTTTTTTTTTTTTCCTATATTTTTGTTCTCCCTGAGCGCTATGACTCACCACTGCTGAATTTCTTCACCCAATCAGATTTGAGCTCCTTCTGGCTGCCTTCTTAAACGCAAAGTCTTTTAAAAACCTCCCCGTTCATATTGTCTTCAAGGCTGTCTGCGAAGAGACACAGGAGACGTGCATCTGTGCATTTTTCTGCCTGTGTACGCTGGCTTTGTTGTGTTTATAACCAACTTCTAACCTTCATTTTTTGCCCGTTTCACTTTTCATATTGTCAGTTGTGGTGGTACAGTCAAAGCGTCAGATAAGAGGACTCATGTCTGTCTGTCTGTCTCGTTACGAACTCTGTGACGTGGAAACGCTGTGAACTGTTTTTGCAAACAGCCGTGGAGTTTTTCCTCTTTGCATACAAACATATTTACCTGCTACAAACAAGACAGCTGTGTCTAAAAACAGGGGGAAAAGTCAAATTTATGCTCATGTATACATCTTAAATAAACGCTAACAACAGCTTTAACTATTTCAAGTTGGTTAATGTTATCTTACTCATTATTATTTAATAGCTGCACTTGCCTTTTTACTTTAAAGCAGTTTAGTTTAAGTGTCTGACTTTCCAGCAGCTTGTGCCAATACCTTTTTATGATTCACTACATAGTTAATGTATGCAACAGCTGTACCATACTTAGTGTGAATTACATTATTACTGCTGCGTTAACTGAATCAGAGATAAATCTAAAAGTCCTTTAAAGCTGGCTTGCTATTTTATTGCCTCTTTTTTTTCCTTTGTGTAAATACCTGATTTGAGGCTTTATTTAATTTGCAAACAAATCGAGCTTTCGTTGAAAGGATGAAGAAAGAAGCTGGTTATTTTGTGTAAGTCTAACTCGTGTCTTTTTGTTTTCGTCAGGGGTTTGTGGCTGTTGCGGGGCGCTCAGGCCTCGGTACAAGAGGCTGGTGGACAACATCTTCCCAGAAGACCCCGAGGTGGGAAACTCACTTTCTGTCCCTTCTTGTCTCACTGTCTTATGTGTGGGCGATGCTTTTCCAGTCTGCTGAGCTTCCACGTATACCAGCCAAGCACCGCTGATGCTGCACCGATATTTCAACTGTAAATTATTTCATTTAGATAAAGCAGAGGCGTTCGCAGATAGTAAAAGAAGCTCGCATCAGTGTGCGGTATGCTTCAAAGCTGTTGGTGCCAAACCTCGGGTCTCGTCTTCCTTCCTCCCTGTTCTCCGTGATTAACTGGAATCCGACGCTGTGACTCATAAGGAGAATTAATTTGGGTGAAGATGAAGAGGCTGATTTCGCGGAGAAAACTTTTCATTGGAGCTGCTGCGCTGCTGCGGTAACCCACTTTACCTTTTAAATATGTCACCGAAACTGCGTGACGGGGCGGGTGGGGGGAGACGCTGAAACGTGCACGCTTTATCCTGTGTTTACATGGACGTGCACCTGCATGGTGCGCTCCCGAAAAACAGGTCTAATTTTGGCTCCATGCTGCAGTGTGGCTAAGGCTGTAAATAATGACGGCCAAGGAACCTCGGAATAATAAAACCACACGATTTTAAAAATAGCTCCTCGCGCCGCAGACGTAAAGAATTTGAGCTTTTCTCCCAAATAATTGAACGATGGGCTCCATTCTCAGCTCGGCTTCGTGTTTTAAATGACTTGCGGAGCTGCAATATTCTGTTTGTGTAATAGATTTTAGATTTGATTCACCTAATGTTTGAGAGGTTTAGCCAGAAACGAAGGTTTTATCTTGTGCTAATCTCTAAAATAAACCTCCGATTAGAGGAAGCAATCAATGGTTTTGTACCAGATATTTTTATTTTTTTTTTATTTGTTCGAGCAGGAAAAGCTTCACTAATGCCGAGGATGGCTGGATGTGCATTAGCAGACCACTGGAACTCGATAAATCTCAAATCCAAGGAGTGGATAATGTTTCTGAATTGGTTGGCAGACTTATCCACTTCCTTGTTTTTATTATGATGAAAAAAAGGCAGATGGGGGTGATTTTATTTGTTTTACAAAAAAAACCCCATAAATATCAAAAGTTGTTTGTAAAATCCATGTGATAAAAGTGAAGAAAGTAATTACAGGATTGACTGTTTCTGCAAAGCGAAACGAGTAATAAATGCTCTGACTGTTTGTTAAAGCTAATAATCTTTCTTCAAAGTTTATATTCAATTTTTTTCCCCCTTTAAGTTGAAGTTACTGCTGTTTTGATAGTTTCTGTCTCTTTAAGTGACATTTAGCAGAACAAAAATAATGTGAATGAATTATGAAACGATTTTATTATTAGTCGAGAAGAAAAAAAACCCTAATTACAGCTTTTACCAGTGAGAAAACCACAAAACCCCCCAGAAAAATCTGATAATGGATAACAATAAAATATATTTCGATCAACAAATGAGCAGTCAGACCCTGTGTTTTTCTGAGCATGATGAGTCACTGCTTCCTAAAGTGCTTTGTGGTTTGGATACTAATATTTCTCTCCGAGTGGGCTGTTTTATTAGTTAGTTATTTAGTTTTTCACCACTCCCAGTCTTAAACTTTTACATTTTGCAGAAAGATAACAGTCTGTTTTCAGCGTGTATCGTCGCATTTTCCCCTCTTGTTTTTTTTTTTTTTGGACAGCTGCTTTGGTTCGTGTCGGGTCTCTGCTGAATGTAAATGAGCTCTCAGCGGACTAAAGAGCTTTTTTTTTTTTTTTTAGCTCTCATCCAGCCATGGCCAAAGTGAAAAACAGTGAAGTAGGTCAAGTGGGAACTTCATGGTCCAGATATGCTCAGATATGCCCTTCTGTATCCGTCCCTCTGCTGGTGAAATGTTTATAAAATGGTTGCTGAAATTAAGCTAATGATATTCATTTACTTAAGCGTTTCTGAAGCTTTTAGTTTAATCTATTTGTTCTCAGAAATGTGAGCAAATGTCTCTCCCTCAGCAACTTGCCTTAAATGTGACTCAAAAATGTTTAATTTTCAGGTGGATTTCAGAGGAATACTATTATACTATCTGGCTGGAAGTTGAAATAACGAATAGACTATCAAAACAAGTAGTTAAAACTGCAAAACTAAATCTGTGTTGTTGTTTTTCTCCTTGTGTTCGTATCACTCTGTTGGGACAACAGAAAGGCACAAAGCGCTGCTAAAAGTAGCATATCTGTTGTGTTTATAAATATAAATATTAGTCATTTCCATGTTTTGATTAAAGCAACAAGGACGAACAAAAGAGCCGCAGGATGCAGACCCCTGGATTAAACAAACAACTGAATATCTGCTCTGACCTGAACACTATGCAGCATGAATAAGAACCTGTTATTTATTTATTTATTTATTTTTATCGTCTACTCTCCCAGGATGGGCTGGTCAAAGCCAACATGGAGAAGCTGACGTTCTACGCCCTGTCAGCTCCTGAGAAGCTGGACCGCATCGGGGCCTACCTGTCTGAGAGGCTGTCCAGGGATGTGGCCCGACATCGATACGGGTAACATCTGCCTCTGCCCTGACAAGTACCGCTCACACAATGGTAGTCTTTTGCCGGGTTTATATTTAGCTTTATCAAAACTTTAAGCGGGACAATTTGAGGAAGAATTTCCGCTCGCTGTGCTATGATGCAACAGGAGAAGACTTACTTGTAATATCTTCTTATCACCGAACTCGGTACAAGATCACATTGTGCTGAAAACATCTCCATGTTTTATATGTCGGAGTCATTTTTAACGGCTCGGGACATTTTCAACTCGCCCGCCCGTCTTTCTCGGTTCAGGTATGTGTGCATCGCCATGGAGGCCTTGGACCAGCTGCTGATGGCGTGCCACTGCCAGAGCATCAACCTGTTTGTGGAGAGCTTTCTGAAGATGGTGCGCAAGCTGCTGGAGTCGGACAAACCCTCCCTGCAGATCCTCGGAACCAACTCTGTGAGTCCTCTGGGTGATGGTGCCGATTTTGGAGAGCTCTTGTTTTTACATTTTTTTACTCTTAAGTGAACCAAACCCCAAAGCCATGGTCATATAAAGCTGCCTAATTTCTCCTTTATGATGGGCATTTTTGTATTTAGTTTTGCTATATATTGTTTTGTGGAAACAAAATGGTCTTCTCTTTTTATTATAATCCACAGTTACCATAACAAAAACTGAACAAGGTGGAAAGAAAATGCACAATTAGCTTTTGTTGTTGATATCTGTAGTTCAGTTGAGTCTAATTAAATTATAAAATGATAGAGAAACTTTCCCATCAATATATTAGTCTCCAACTTGGGTCTTTTTTATAATATCAGCAAAGACAACTATAAATATCAGTTCAGCTATAAATATCTAATGTGGCTCAGCTTCAAAGCTTTACTGCTGCACCAAATTCTGCTCGTCTGAGTGGATTTAGTCGTATTATCTAATCAAAAGCTGACAGGATGCATTTACTTTCACAAAGCGACGTCGTAATTTAAGAGATGTAAACCTGGAGAGAAGCTCTATCTGTGGGAAATTCAGACCGATGGGGGCTCAGGGGCAGATTGGAGGGAGGAATGGGGGTGAGTGTTGGACGGGTCAGCGGAGGACGGAGAGGAAATTGGATTAGCTGTCGATGACAAAGGGAGAGCTTTGTAGTCAGTTACACAGACTGAGACGTTTCAACTTCACGCTCATAAAGTAGCACCTCATAAAGAGTTTGTGCTGAATAGTTTTGTTTTTGCTGCCCACAGCTAATATAGTTGACAGCGTTAACGCTGACTCAGGATTCACACGATTGTTTTCCTGTTTTTTTTTTTATTTTTCCCGCATGTTCTCGCAGGATACTTCTTTACCACCACTTCATACTTTGAGTTATTTTGATCTTTTCTATATCAAAACGTTCAGCTCAAGCAGGAGATGGGCGCTATGACTGTTTTTCCCCACATTTTTATTTTTTTCAAAACCTTTCACTTTAATTTTAAATATTCTCCTATAGAAATACATTGCAATCTCCTCAGTTCCTTCAAAACATCGTTCTCTTTGAAATCTGTTTTGTCTTATTCTACTTTTAGTTTTTTAGCTACTGTTCTGTTGCTTTTAGCTACCATTATAATATTTTGTCTTGAGCTGGTCTTTTGCTACTTTTAACTTTAACTAGCCTTTTGCTAAGTTTAGTTTTTAGCTATTTCTGGCTACTTTTAGCTAGCCTTTTGCTACTTGTAACTAGCCATTTGCTACCTTAGTGTTGAGCTAGCCTTTTTACTTTAAGGATTTAGCTAACCTTCTGCTACTTTCAGCAAGCCTTTCGCTACTTGTAGCTTTAACTAGCCTCTTGCTAAGTTTAGTTTTTAGCTGTTTTTTGCTACTTTTAGCTAGCCTCTCGCTACATTTAGCTTTTAGCTAGCGTTTTGCTACTTGTAACTAGCCATTTGCTACTAGCTTTGAGGTAACCTTTTTACTTTTAGAATCTAGCTAACCTTTTGCTACTTTTAGCTTTAAATAGCCTTTTTCTACTTTTAGCTTTTGCAGTTTTTAGCTTCTGTCTAGCTTGTTGATACTTTCTAAAAGAAGCTGAAATAACTCAATTTAAACTTTTTCAGTAAATGTCAGCAAACTCGGCATTCACACCTCTGGTTCCTGTTGATTTTCTGCTCCGCTGCATTGTTTATTTGTCTCGACAGTTAAAAAGTCTCGACTCCTAAACGTAAATAAAATCAGCCGTTTTGCGATGAAAGCTAATTTCGGCTGGTGTTGCCGATGATTGCAACATAAAACCTTTATCGTCTCCAGCTTCTACAGCCCGGGCTTTTAGCTTCTTTTCCTAAAGCTTTCAGTCAGATCTGGTGTCTCCTTCCTCCGACACACAGATGATGCATTAATACCTGGAAGCTGCTCCGTATTACCGGCAGCTGGAAGGCTTTCAGGAATCGGCAGCAGCAGTAAATTGCTGATGCAGCCGAGCAGCTTCACAGCAGCAGCAATAAGCTCGCTCGGTTTTATTAACTCAAGGATACTTCATTTTGTTTCAAAACCTCTCCAAACGCTCATGTATTTACACAGTGAGAAAAAACACTCGGGAGAGATTTTTTAAAAATTTTTTAGAAGCTCATTTTCTACATGAACTCTTCTCTTTTGTGATCCTTCTCAAACCCAAACAGCATTTACGCCCGGATCTGTTATTACTGCCCGCTTTATTGACGACTGATGAAACCAGCTTTCATGATCTAATTTGACTCTAAAGAAATCCTGTTCATAATTTATTATGGGGATGGAGGTTTGAAGCTGAATGTCAGCCGGTTTACTTCGCTGATATTTGCTTGCTCGGTGGGAGACACCCCCCACCTCCACCCTGCTCTGCATTTCTCACTTCTAATTAGATGTTGTGGAGCTCCCGTTTGACACCAACTCAAAAGATGCAGAGTTTAAAGACAAATAAGATCCAAACTAACTTGTACCTTTTTTTTTAAAATGGCCAGTTTAAGATCAAAATAAAAGTACTTATTTTTTTTTTTTCATTTTTATGACAGTTTGTTAAGTTTGCTAACATCGAAGAGGACACGCCATCGTACCACCGCAGCTATGACTTCTTTGTGTCGCGCTTCAGCGAGATGTGCCATTCAAGCTACGAGGACCCCGACATCCGCACCAAGTAAGTAGACAAATGCCTGATTAGAAACTGAAATATTAAAGAGCTGCTGTTTTTAGATTCCTTTTTATATTTTTAGCTGCTTACTGCCTCAGGAAATGTCTTTTAAGCGATCTTGTGATAGCAATCACTGCTGAAAATAGAAAAAGATATATATATATATATATAATTTACCTTTGATTGCGTAACAATCAAACACAGAGGGACACGTTGCTAAATTCAGACCCCTTGTTATAGTCTGCAATCAAGAGATTTGTCTCTGTGTGAATGTTCCCATCAGGATCCGAATGGCAGGTATTAAGGGTCTCCAGGGTGTGGTGAGGAAGACTGTGAACGACGAGCTGCAGGCTAACATCTGGGACCCCCAGCACATGGACAAGATCGTCCCCTCTCTGCTTTTCAACCTACAGAGTGGAGAGCGCACAGAGAGGTGAGCTTTACTTGTTTCTGTTACATATATAATAAAACTGACATGTTGATATTGACCGTCAGCGTGACATTTTAAATCCTAAATCAAATTAAAATGTCTTGTTCTTCACTTTGATCTTTTGCATCACATCCTTTTAAAGCAATATCTGCAATCAGTTATTATTTTAGCTTTAGGTCAAACCTTTGAAGCGTTTGATTGGTTCTTATCGCCAGCTGTGAGTTTAATTTCTTTCCACAGATGCTAAGTTGACTGGTTTAAGATCAAATCTCAGCTTTGGTCATTTCACAATGATTGAATAGTGTCCTTTACTTTAAAGGTTTTTCATGTTTTCCCCCCCTGTCATCATAAGGCTGATGTGAACTGACACACAGCTATAATTTCATCTATCAAGGGATGTTCTCCCAGTGTCCCTGTGGCTTGACAACATGCAAACTCCTGCTAAGACTTCATTTCTACACTTTTAATGTCACACTCAGTGGTTAGCTGAATGAACACAATGTGAAGTCAGTTGAATAATATAGATCCAAGTGTGCGTCCTGTTTCCAAAACAAATAAATTTTAGCACAAAAAGGAAGGAAATTAGTGTTTGGTTAAATATTTCTTTGTTGTAACAATAGCTGCACACTGCTGTGAGGGGGGGTTTGAGGTCAGGGCTGCAGGCAGGCCATTGTCTCAACTCCCAAATTTGGAGGAAAGAATCCGGTCCCAGACTGTGTAGATGTGGGTTTGCCACCGGTTGCTCACAGGTGCTGACAATCAGATGCCTGACTGTCAGCACCTGGGGTACCAGAAGCTCAAAACAAGAGTCAATACCAGAAGAAGGTGTTTGGCATTGGTAGATGCCAAAAAGAAAGAACAAAAGAGAATGGATGGATGGATCCAGTTGGCAGAGGATGTGGCAAGTCTTTCATGGGCGCAACCCACCTACTCAACTCTGCTGCTCAACCCACAAATACATTTTTCTAACCAACGTGGCTCCATTTCAGGGGAAATAAACAGACTTTCCATCAGTATAAGATTTATTGCCAAGAAGCTTTATTGCAACAAAGAAAAGTCAACCAAACACAAATTTCCTTACTTTTTATATGTATATAAATCTGTTATTATAGCAGTTTATAATGTGATATCAATAACAATCAGGAAACAGATCAAATAGTTACATCTAAGGTATTGGAATGAACCTAAAAACAGTGTTAACCCACAATGTCTTGGTTCACACAGTCCAGAGCCACGATGCTGTAACACAAGCCGTCACGTACTTCATCCACCATTATCGTCAAAACCCCAATCCCAAGAGCAAACAAACCGCGGTGCGAGTGAAATATTAAGGAAGACAAGGAAAGAACATGAAAGAGTTTGCAAGAACAGAAAAAAAAAGAAGTGCGGTGGGTGGAGAATAAAGGTTCTCGAGCACAGCGAGTCGGAGGATGCCGGCATGTGAGAGAATCTGCGGAGTCTGGATCCGTTGGCAGCGTTTCACAAGCTGAAATTCTCTTTGACGTCAGTGCTGAGATCTGAGGGCTTTTCGTGGAGCAAAGGGGAAGACGGCAAGCCAAACACTGGCAGACGGGGTGAAGGATGGATGACGGAAAATAGTTCTAACAATGAAGGGGGGGGGGTAGTGACAGCCAGAGACAGACTGACACTCCGACACGGAGTCATGTTTCCCTCTCAGCTTGTCTCCTCTTTGTTTATTTTCCGTGGTCCGCTCCTGCTGCGCATCCTCATTTCCTCCTCACGCCGAGTCTCACTTGTCATTACTCACAGCAGTCAGCGCAGAATCTAATTACCTCAAGGTCGTTCAGTTCCCTCCACTTCTATCCCTGCGGCCGTGTACCACTTTAAATAAGGACCTGATAGTTCAGACCAACTTCTGTGGAAGGTTCGCTTGCAGAGATGGCAAAAAGGTTTTCCCGTGTTAAACTATCAGAACGAATTCTAGCAGGATTGTTAGGGATCGATAGCTGCTTCAAAGGATTTTTCTACTGCCAGCTTTCCTTCAGATGTTTTCTCAGTACAGATTTTGTGCACCTGGTCTTAAGCATCACTGTTCTGATCACAAACGTCGAGTCATTATTCTCCAACGCATCTGTTGATCACTCATTATTAGACGTCACTTTGTTGCTCTTAATAAGCACAGGAGCCACGTCAGGACATCACTAACAGGTGTACTAATGCTTCAGTGAAGTTCCAAAATAAATTTGCTGACCTGAATAATATTATTACAAGATTTTAGATTTGACTGAATCATATTGATTGAACTATTCTCTCAAAAAAAAGATTTTTTAAAAGAACATGATGAAATAAGCTGCGTAAAATTTTTTATTTTTTTTTTGTTGTTGTTGTTTTCTATGACACATTCTTAAAAAGAAAAACCTAAAAAATGTCCAACCGCTCTTTTTTTTCCCCACACTTAAATCTATATTTTATTGCTTGTGATTCATCTGGTTGCATTGAGCACCTTCGTTCTCCTATGTTGCATTAAAAACATCAGTTTTGAGGAGCAGAATATATTTGTGGCTCTGCTCCAAAAATGTGAGGCAAGAAGTAAAACGCAGACGGACAGGACAGATTTCTGCTTCGGCTTCTGTTCCTGCAGAAATGACCACAAAGAGAAGCGAGAGCTAATCAGTGACTCATCCATCCTGTGCTCCAAAACTAGTGTTTTAGAAATGGTTTTAAAACGTGTCCTGTGTGTGTTAATAAATCTACATACAGTCGAGCAGTTTAAAACTATTTTGTGTCGTGCTGTGTGCACGTTGTAAACTCCTGTCTGATTCATAACGATGTCAGATGTTGTCTGATATCAGTATTTATTGTAGTAATTATGGACACTCAGCGTAAAGATAAACTGATTATGTTCGACAGGGATCTGCACCAACATGATCAAAACACTAAATAATCAAATATCTTCTGGGGGAGCAGAGTTTTAACCATCCAGTGGCGTTCCAGGGTTTTGGAGAAATAACGTCAAAGTGGGGAGAAAAAAAAAAATCTTTCTCTCTTTCTTAGATTTTTTAAAAATTTTTCACTTTGAGGAGGCAGGAGGATTTCTCATCTCGTCCGTCTTCACAGCAGGAGATAATATAAAAGAGCTTGATAAGTCCTTTCATCATTAGTGGACGACCAGAGGCTTTACATGACCAAGTTAGTGGTGGTGGATGGTTTTAATTATGTATGGGAACAATACACACACACACACACACACACACACACACACACATCTGCAGCACGGTCAGAACAGATGTGGGGAAACACAAACACAGAAAGCAGTGCCACCTAATTTTACTGCAGTGGTAAAATCGCCCCTTCTAAAGGAGCTCCTGAGGGTGTTTTTGTGAAAGAAAACGACTTTAAGTTGTGATCGAATTGATTTCAACATCTCGCCTCTTCTGTTTTTTTCCCCGCTGTCTTCGCCCCCCTTCTCTCTCTCTCTCTCTCTCTCTCTCTCTCTCTCTCTCTCTCTCTCTCTCTCTCTCTCTCTCTCTCTCTCTCTCTCTCTCTCTCTCTCTCTCTTTCTCTCTCCTCTCCCCTCTGCTCGTGTTTCTGCCTCATCACCTGCGTCGCTCCCTAGCAGCCGCTCTCCTTCTCCGCTGCAGGCTTCGGAGAAGGAGAAGGAAAGCCCGGTGGAGCTGACGGAGCGCTGTTTCAGGGAGCTGCTGGGACGAGCCGCCTACGGCAACATCAAGAACGCCGTCACGCCCGTCCTGATGTAAGACCCGCTTACAGCAATCTTCCTTTTTAAAGATCTGTTTTCTGTTGGTGGTGCAGTTGTTGTTTCGTGTTTGTGAAATAGGGGGGGGGCATCTCAGCGATTTTATCTCCATGTCGGTCGTCCCACAGGGGCTCGACAAGGGCGATGCAAGGTTATGTGGCAGCTCCGGACTAGATCCGAGTTTGTTTGCAGATCGGACGTTTTATTTTTATAAATATTACCTTCATGTTGACTCGTCTTGCTAGAATGTAGGTCATGCTCCCGGATAGAAAGTCTCCGCTGTCTCGCTTCTGGTGTTATTTTATTCATTTTTAAATAAATTATATGTTTTCTTTGATCCAGTCTCTCTGTAAATTTGACGTTTTTTGCTTTAGTTCTCTTTTTGTTTTTACCTAAATCAGTCAAGCTTTTCCTGTCACCAGAAATGAGTCTTGTATTTGTCTCAGCCTTCTGTGTTGTTGTTGTTTTTTTTTCGTGGTAGTTTCTGATTCCCTCTGGAGTGTCTGACCTTGTGGATAAAAGTCTCGTATTTTAGATTTGAAGCTAAATTAGTGAAAAGCTGCTGAGTGATTAGTGTATGAAATTGTTTTGCCAAACTTGCTGTGCAAAATATATATAATCATTTTTATAAATAGTACATAATGACAGTCAGATGTTGAGGTTGACAGAAAAATTAGCAAAACAAGTACGAGTTGATTAGATCGCATCTGTTTGAAGCTAAAATAAAGCCACAGCTTGCAAATATCCTAGTATCAGACAAGTCAGGACATCCTCCAAACAGCTGTTTTGGTTTAATATAACACTGCTGGTCATAATGTAATGGCTGATTTGGTGTATTTCTCTGCAGCATTTCATTTTTACACTTTGAGTCCATTCTTTTCAGTTTTTCCCTTAGTGTACTTCAGTGTCTGTGTCCTCCGAGAGCGGCGTTTGCCCGTCCATCACCGTTTCCGTCTTCATTTCGTGGTTTAGTTGTTCATCTCACTTGATCCCGGCTCTGACTAAACACAGCCTGGGAGTGCAGCACTCTGCAGCGTGATTGCACTGATGTAGTAATTACTTTAATTGTCTGCCAGGCATTATGAGCTTGATTATTACCATCATTTTTTTTCTTCTTCTTCCTGTTTTTATTGTAACTTACAGCAACATTAGGTTGAGTATGTATATTATAGGACCTCTTCTTGGCTCGTACTTAAAAAAAAAAAAAGATTGAAAAACCTTGTACAGTGTTTACATTGGGCCTCGATAGAACTGCTCTCTGTGCCGTTCTTTTTGTGCTCCGTCTCTCGTGGCACTTGATAATCACATCCTCTCTGTCTCTCTCTCTCTCCTCCCCCAGGCACTTAGATAACCACTGTCTATGGGAGGGGAAGACCTTCGCGGTGCGCTGCTTCAAAATCATCATGTACTCCATTCAGGTGAGGCGTGCAGTGCCCGCTTCGCCACAGCTCATATCCCATCCCATTTTTCTCCCCCTCACACTGCTGACCTTCTGTCTAAATCCTAATGGTATAAAGAGAAATGTTGATACATATGGGGCCGAAACAGTCTTTCATATTTATTGAGTTATTTTAAAAACCAGAAAAGCTGTATCTCTAGCTTCCTTTTTTTATTTTGCTTTCTGCTTCAATGGTTAGCTGTAACTCACTTTTGTTTTTCGTATAATTCTTCTTTCATGTCAGTCCCAGCACTCTCACTTGGTAATCCAGCAGCTTCTTGGTCACCTGGACGCTAACAGCAAGAACTCGGCCAGAGTGCGTGCCGGCATCGTGGAAGTCTTGCTGGAGGCGGCTGCCATAGCAGCCAGCGGCTCTGTAGGTGCGTTACATGCAGGCGCACACATGGACAGAGCGCTGGAGGGCAAGGAAAAAAACCCAACAAAAAACCTTCTCATCTGTCAGGTGGTTTTTATTTTTGATCCTCCGCTGCGTTTGCAGGCCCCACAGTGCTGGAGGTGTTCAACACCCTGCTGAGGCAGCTTCGGCTCAGTGTGGACTACGAGCTGACCGGCTCGTACGACGGCAGCAACAACATCGGCACCAAGATCATCAAAGCTCACGAGGAGAGGCAGCTGCAGGAGGCCGTCATCAGAACCATCGGTGAGTCTGGGTGCTTTTATAATCTTTAAATGAGGCTGTGCGTTTACCTAGTTTTAGTTATCGTCCTTTTTCCCCTCAAAACCATCTGTTTGTCAAACGTGCATTCGTTCCTTTTTCTCCCAGGTTCATTTGCCAACACCTTACCCACCTACCAGAGGTCAGAGGTCATGCTCTTCATCATGGGCAAGATCCCTGCCCCCGGAGTAAATCTGACTCTGCCCTCTACTGGATCTGGGTACGATCTCACAACATCCACGTAGAATTCCTTTGGAAAGTCACAGTCACAGTTTGTGAAGATTCCAGCTTTGGGTGAATTTAATTAAAGTCTTAAGTCGATGCTTTCCTTCTCAGGCCCGAGGGAACCAGAATGATTCAGGTTATGTTGCTCAAGTCCTTGGTTCAGGTAAATGCTCATTTTATTTCTGAAGGTTTTATTTAACATATGTGGCTCTTCATAGAGTTTCGAGGCAGTGCAACAACAAGGTCTTCCATGTGGACAAAAAGGAAAAATGAGAGTCGATATGTCTTTTACTGATAAAAAGAAGTTCAGATGTATATCCCACCTCTGGCACATTTCTCATTCTATATCATGTATCGATAAACAAATAATCTCTATTTTTATAATCTCTCAGGTGACAGCAGGTTTCCAGACGACCAACATGCTCACGGCGCTGCCCAGCTCTTTCTTAGAACCGCTGCTGTCCCTCTCTCTAACAGATGACCCGGAGGTTCGACTGCTGGTGCTCCAAATCCTCCTCAGCCTTATCGACAGGAACGACAACAGACCCAAGTTCTCCAAAATCAGGTGCGTCATTTTGTCTGCGGGAGACTTGAAAAGCCTGGAGTCGTCGTTGCTTTTTGGAGTTTGTGCTTCTTGACCCTGTTTGTTTATTTGTTTCTGTGCAGCATCGTCTCTGACATCTCTGTGCTGAAGCTCAAAGTGGACAAGTGCTCCAGACAGGACAACTTATTCATGAAGAAGGTACTTTTTTTTTTTTTGCAAAACATTGCAAGTGTAATTTAACCAGTTAGCTGTTAAGTTTCTAATTAAAGAGTATCGTCTTTGTTCCTCCTCAGCACGGTCAGCAGCTGTACCGATACATCTACCTGGGCTGTAAGGAAGAGAGCAGCGGCCGGGAGCACTACGAGACCCTCTACGCTCTGCTGGGTCTTCTCAGTGTGGAGTTGGCGAACGAAGAGGTGGTGGTGGACCTCATTCGCCTGGCGCTTGCCTTGCAGGTATGGGGTCTTATTTTTGTAAAGCTCACGATTTTAAAAGCACAAAGAATCCCTCATTTCCTCTTGGAACTTCTTCATGTTCACCGCAGGACCTGGCTCTGTCCACGGACGAAGGTCTGCCTGTTTATAACCGCTGTGCTGTTCATGCCCTCGCTGCCGCCTACCTCAACCTCATCTGCCAGCTCAACACTGTCCCGGCCTTCTGCCAGCACATACACGAGGTGACGGCCCGGATTTCTTTATGCGGTCGTGTGCGCCTGTACCCCGACTCTTATTGAACCGTTTTATTTTCTGCCCTTCAGGTAATTGAGGTCAGGCAGAAACAAAGTCCGTACCTTTTGCCCGAGGATGTCTTCGTTGACAATCCCAAGTATGTGTCAGACATTTTCAATACTCCTTTCTCACAAGGCTTGCACGGTTGAAATTAGATTTTCTAGGTGCACAATGTATGCGGTAAATTACTACTGTCTGCTCTGCAAACATTCAGTATTACATTTTATTTTCCATCAGGCTTCCTGCTTCAGTGGATAAGGTGGATGGGGGTGTTTTGTTCCTTCAGTCAAAGATCACCGAGGTCCTTGGAGGAAGCGGTTATAACACCGAGAGGCTGGGAACGCCGTATGTCCCGCAGTATACTGGTGAGAAGCCAAAAAAATCTTGCTTTCACAAATTCAATGAAAATACAGAGCTGAATGATCAGAAAAAAAGAAAAACGTCCTGTTATTTAATATGGAATGGTGGAATTCCTACAATGAACTGAGAAATGGTAACATCTTTCCACTACTCTCCCAGATGAGGACAGACTGTCCAAAAGAAAGAGCATAGGGGAGACCATCTCTCTTCAGGTGGAGGTGGAGTCCCGAAACAGTCCAGAGAAAGAAGAGGTGATCCCCCTGTCAAATCTTCTCATTATTACAAGGATTTTTAATGCAAAAACCTCCAGTCCTCACCATGCTGTCACATTAACTTTGTGCTTGTTCTGTTTTACAGAGGACACCTGCAGAGGAGATCACATTTGAAACCCTGAAAAATGCAATCGGTATGCCACTTAGAAACTGTTGTCGGTTGCAAATTAGAAAAAAAATCACAAATAAACCCTCAGTTTTCAGCTTTGTGCTTTGCATGAAAAATGGAATTTGCACGGATATTAAAAGGTTGTACTTAACAGACCAAAACGGGAATAATAACACTTTATTTATTAGGGAAATAATAGAACAAAAACAACATGAAATGAAAATTATCTTTCACGCCTCCTCACATTTTACTTTGTGCTGTCTCCGTCTCCCTCTAGTGGACAGTGTTGGTATGGAGGAGCAGGAGAGGGAGCGAAGGAGACAAGTGGTGGAGAAGTTTCAGAAGGCTCCCTTTGAGGAGATTGCTGCTCACTGTGGTGCCAGGGTACAAGAAACAAATAGTCAACTTTTTAATTGTCGTAGATCCACCTTTAATACCTTATATTACTCTTATATTAACGTTGTAATGATGTTCTGTCTTTTCCAGGCCACAATGCTGCAGAGCAAACTAAATCAGATATTTGAGATTACAATCAGGTACGTACACAAAAATAAGGACGTGTGGACTGTGTCTCACTGTGTAGTGCACGTGATGATGATGATGATAAGATGATAATGATGATGACCGCTCTGCTTTGTTCCTCCTCCCATTCAGACCCCCTCCCAGCCCGTCCGGAACCATTTCGTCGGGTTACGGCCAAAGCCAGAGTCGATCCATCCCCATTTACGAGATGAAGTTTCCCGACCTTTGCGTGTATTAGACCACACAAGTCTGCAACGACGTGACAAAGAAAAAGAAAAAAACAACAAGAAGTGATTGTGGCACCAAGCAGCCACGGTGCATGTGGGACAAACTCAGTCGCAACTTCAGAACAAGCCAGTTTTTAATTAACTTAAATGTTCTTTTACCCTTTGATGGCAGCCTAAATGAGACGGCTAAAGTTAATAAAAGCAGCAAACCAAGTCACTTCAACCACTTCTAATTATACGTTTAAAGAAACTCCACTGGTTGGATTTTTTTTTTTTTTTTAATTTAGAAAATTGCCAAGTACTATGACAGAAAAACTGTGTGTGTGTGTCCTGTAACTGGAAATGTTATCGGCACTGCAATGGTTGGATATTCCTTTTGCTACTTTTTGTTTTGTTCGTCCCTCACAGGGTGCCATACTACTTTTAGTCTTTTAGCTCGTGTTTTCCATTTATTTTTATAGATTTGAAGAGCGGAATGGATATGAAATAGACATATTTTAATTACAGATGGTTCCTCCTGCCATCTCACGTGTTACTGAGCACCTGAACGCTCCCCCGAGTGTTCAGTGCTTCATCAGATTTTTGTTTTGCCTTCTTAGTGTTAGCCAGAAGTGCTTATTTGTTTTTGTTTTTTTTGATGGGCATTTATTTTTAACATTTAGCCGCTAAAACAAAAGTGAGAACACACTATGCGCCAGTTTCAACGACACAAGCTCCTGAAGCGTTTACATGTAATGTTTACCACGTCAAACACTAGAAAGATGGTTATTTTTTTTCCCCTTCCCATAGATATGTGTATATAGAGAGAAATATATAAATCTATAAGCCTATGTACAAAGCAGGGATGTATTCTGTGAGCGTATACAGTATGCACTGTATGTTATTGTCTGAAAGTGCCGCTGCACTGGTTGTGTTCATAGCTACAGTAGAAATCTGTGTAGACTCCAGACACCCCATGTTCAAAACCTCCAACCAGCAGCTCATGAACACGTGAAATTCAAACGAACGGTCCACAGTAGAAGCAGAGACAGGCTCTAGCACCGTCATCTTGACCTGAATTGTGGCAGTCCTGCAGGAATTTAAAAAAAGAAAAACAAAACAAAGGTTGGAACAGCTCCCTGGCTGTCTCGTGGAGATCCGATAAGCCATTTTGTGTGCATGCGTGTGCACACACAGGTACAAAAAAAAACAAAGTATGATGGCAATAAGTCTAACGTGGTCCGGCTGAGGGAAGCGGATGGGTTCTCGTTTGGTTTCGAACTGTGCCTCTTGTCGTGGTGGTGCTGTGGCGGCTCGGTGTGACGTTTTCAAAGAGACCACACTTCCTCTCTGTGCTTCACGTTCAACGTAGATGATGGCGTCCGCTCCGTGCAGTCCCGTTCCTTTCCGCAGTCTGTCGGTTTCTTATGTCGTCTGTTCGGGTTTTATCATGCGAGTGGGTAAATCTGTTCATCTGTCTGCGTCGTCATCATCGTACCTTCACACACTTTACAGCTCTCTCCCGGTCGACAGAACAAACTATCGAACAGCCTCCGACTCCTTCAGTGACACGTCGTGCAGCTGTCTGTGCAGCAGAACGCGTGTCGTCTCCGCATCGTGATTTTTACCTGACGGAAACCCTAACCTCCTTTTATTGTTTGTTTGTTTTTTTCTTTACGGCGTGTCTAGTTGTTAGATCTGTTTAGTGCTGTAGGTCAAATCTATTCGAATCTGTGGACTTTGCACTTTAAAAACTGGATGACCTAGTGACGAAGGCAGCTTTTACATGAAAAAAAAAATGCCTTACATGTGTCATACCTGAATTTGCATGCTAGAAATGTTGCTGTGCTGTACAATAAATGGATCCTAAACCAATTTAAGACCCGAGTCGTCTCTGATTTCTTTATTTCAAATGCAAAACCAAACCCACATCGTGTTAGCAGGGATTTTTTTCAGTCATCTACTGCCACTAATCTGGTTAAACGTGGCAAATAAAACTTGAGTCCAAGATATTAATGACAGAACTTTTTTTTTTTTTTTAAGTTTTTAAAACCAACCATAAGAATTCTGCCACATGGGACAGCTGCTCTCACAGATTCAGCGATGATGAAATCCAACGAGTCTGAAAATAATTGTTTGCAAAAACAAGAATATTTATTATTTTATTCACAAAACGTAAATCTGTCTTTTGATGACCCGATTAAACAAACAAACACAATTCCTTCTCAAAAGATAGAATCAATGTTTGGGTTTCTGCCGTGAAGTATACTCTGAAAGTTAAAGTAATAGTTCACATCTTTTGAAACGGGGTTCTGTGGAGTGGTTGTGAACAATAAGTATCTCACCTGTTGCTGATAGCTCTTTGAACAACCTCAGTTTGAAGAAACGGATCTGTTGACAAGCCGGTCAACAAATCTATAACTATAACTAGTTGTTCAAAGAGCTTTCTACGAGATCTTAGTTGTTCGTAACGTTTCCACAGAACCTCGCTTCAAAAGCTCCAAACCGTCCCTTTAAGGAGTGAAATATTGACCCATAAACATTCGAAAGGAAAGGATCACATAAGAACGCCCTCTGCTCAGTCTTCCTGTCGTCCATTTATCTTCTAAACATCCTTCATTAAAATGTCCAGCAGGAACTTGGCCAGCTGCTCCTGTCGGTTCTCCTCCCCCAGCTTCATGAAGGCATCGTTTCTTTTTGATGCCGGGGGGCCCCCCCATCTGAAGTGGCTCATCCTGTAGGGCCCGTGTTTCTTCTCCGGCAGGCCCGACGGTCTGCCCCGGGGCCTCGCCTTCAGAGGAGCGCCCCCCTTCCCTCCGGTGACACCCCTGCGAGCCCGGGACAGGAGGCCGCCCCCGGGGGAGACGCCCCCCTCCAGAGGGGAGAAGAAGACTCTAACGGGCCGGCGCTTACGGCCAGGAGGCTTCCCCCAGCGGAAGTGCTCCATGGCGTAGGAGCGGCGCTCGGCGCTGCGGGCGCTCAGGTCGGACTCTGAGGTTTGGTCTTCAGAGGTCAGCGACAGAATGATGCTGAGTAACAAACCACCACCATCATCAACATCATCATCTCCTCTCTGCTGAGCAGACTCTGTGAGATCAGGACTTCCAGGTCGGACCACAGGCGTGCAGAGGTGAACACAGTCCTGCAGGAGACGAACCACAAACAAGACGACTTGAATTGTTTTTACAGCTCTGTTGGAGTTTTACTCTGAGAATTACAAGATTTAACCTAGAAAATAGCAGCTGATCGCCAAGCTACGCCTGAAAAACAATTTAATTTTGTTTTATTAACTGAAAGATAGAGTTCATTCTTCTTTCGTTCGTTCGTTCGTTCGTTCATTCGTTGTGATTCCAAACGCTGTTACTTACATCCTAATCTTAAATATGGTGAATAATGTTTAAATATCTTTACAACCAGAATAATTACAGAGCATTAATATCCATTTAGCTCCTCTTCCTCTGTGGTTGCTACTGAAATTAAATTCATGCTGAACTCCTCACTTTGCTGCTATCAGCACTAAAACTAGCAATTATTTGTACTAACCAGCCTTTCCACTTTTTAGTGACAAAATGTCTTATTCTACCCAAAACACGTTGTTTTGAGAGACAAGGATTGCAAAGGTTATGCTTTTATTTATTGGACGTATTTCAATAATTACTTTACTTTTTAGCCTACATATCTGTAATTTATTACTGATACTTTGTTCAGATAGTTCTGTACATTTAATGTTTTACTGTTATGGATCATTGTGTAGTTCCCTATGGGGACAACAATTACCCTATTTTATTCTCATCTGTTTGCACTTTTAAAGGGTTTCAATGGACTGAAATTTAACATTTCTTGAATTTGAACAAGTAGTCAGGCAGAAGTGGTGCTGGTTCTCAAATATTATTTCTAAAAAAGGAAACTCTGAGCTGAACAGTTTTGGATGTCAGATTTTTACAAACATATTTTCCCACAAGGAGTATTTATAGATCTGATGGCATGTTTTTAATACATTACTAGATCCAGAACCAGAACCAGATCAGGCTTCTCAGGTTTGAGGGATGAAACATAGCTTTGAAGCAATTATTTGATTCTTTATTTTCTTCTAATTTAATTATGTTTTTGTGTTTTGTGGGTCGGTTGATTCCAGTCCCGTCAAAAACAGAATCCAACATTACGTTCTCCTTTGACGACTCAGTTTATTTTAAACAAACTCAGCTGAACTCACCAGTATTTTGCCCACGTCTCTGAGCTCGTTGCACAGGGAGCCCTCCGAGCACTTCAACCCGACCCCGGGGCTGCACACGAACGCCATCACGAGCAGCCAGCGTAGACACGCCATCCTCAGCTTGGTGCACATATCAGTCATTGAAACTCTCTGAGCTGAAAGGGAAAACAAAGTCTTTTTAGAGAACTGCAAACTCGAGTCAGTCCCAGCGGAACTAAAAGAAATCACCTGATCACAGATGAGAAGAAACTGACAGATATTAGAAAGTCTCCTGATCTTCTCACTTGTGTAACACTCCCCTCTCTAATATAACTGGATGTGTTTCAGTATCTTTGAGATGATGAGACTGGCTGAATAATGATTGAGCTCAAACCCATGCTACCATTCCTTTCCTGCCTAAAACTGCACATATTTTAGGTCCTCAAGTTCATCACATTTACTTTATCTCAAACTAGTTAACGGAAGCACAAGTTAAGTTGGGTTTAAAAACATCTTAACATCAAAAGAAACGTTAGACTGAAATTCCACGGCTTACTGATTTGGTTTTTCCTGTCAACTTGGCTTTGGATGTCATATTTTACATGTTAGATTTTTAGGAAGTTATTTAGACCACACAGTTATTTGTTGAATGAGCTAAAAAAAACCATCATCATTATTATTTTTTACAATTAACTAGTGCACTAAGTTAAATCAGGAATCATTGACCTGTTGAAATGGGTCTTTAGGTTCAAAATGACGTTGTTTTGTTAAAACATTTCATTTAAATGAGCAGACACCTATAAGTAGGCTACAATAGAGTTATACAACTTAGTTTTAATGAAGCTCAAAAAAACCTAAAGGAGTAAAGGCAGTCCTTTCACTTGTGTTTTAAATTACACAACAGAGTAGAATTTACAGTGTTCCCTTTAAGAAATGGCCCAGAATTTGGTGTTATGCATTAAAATAAAAAGCTGCACGGCGTGGCGATGCCTTCAGAGTCATCAGCTCGACATTTTCTTCCATTCATCAGTTCTGTTGGTTACTAATACAGAGCTGTGCAGCCACTGACAGACGGTGAAACGACACTTATGGTTCCCTTGTAGGGAAAGCTTATCGTTTGTGCCGACATCAGTGGGATCAGATCAACTGCAGGACTTCACGTTTAGCTAAATCCCACACCTTCTGAGACACAAGGTGAGGAGGATGCTCTGTTTATTCTTTTAAATGAATGCCTGCATGAAGCACTTTTCATCTTTGATTTCTCTCTTTCTGCTTCTGCTCCGAGTGAAGCCGCACAACCAGAGGTTAGAGTTTGGGATTCAGCTCCAAACACCGGCTTTTCCTCCTGCGTTTGCTGTTGTATTTGTCAGAAGGCAACATTCTTCTCATTGTGGGTGGCTGAAACATTTACCAAGGTGGGGGGTAAGGTAATATTCATTTCTTCGTGGTGTTTCTCCCTCCTTCCCGTGCTGTTGTGACTCCTCGGTGGGCTATCTTCATCTAACTCATCTCTTCCCACTGTGTGACTCATGTAAGCACAGATATTCTTGCTTTGAATTTAAAAAGCAGGTTCCTTTTTCCATTCTTTTGCAAGTCAGATTTGCAGTTTACTGTCAGGTGAGGAATTAAAATTCAACTAAACACTTTACAAACTGACTGCAGCTACAGAAACTATAAAATATCAAAACATCAGACAATTTTTCATCCATGCCAGAGCAATTGTACAAGGATTAAAAGTATTCTTACCTCATTCAAGTGTGCCTCCTTTCTTCTTCTTCTTCTTCTTCTTCTTGCTGCTTTTGTCCACAGATGCTGCAGACTTGCAGCCCTCTCCGGTCCTCCTCCGTCCCCAGTAATGAAGCGCTCGGTAGGAGACGGGCTCTGCTGCTGCTCCCTCAGAAGACGAGAGCTCTTTTTATAGCCCCACGGAGCAACAAAGGCGTCGGGTCTCAAGGCCTTTGGGTGTGATGGAGGTGAGGCTTCAACTGCTCCTCTCTAAATAAGGAGGAGTGTGTGTGGTTTTAGTATATGACCACCCACACGGCTTCTAATCAATACTGCAGGCTCACTTTGTCAGGGAGAAGTAAGCCTAATCTGTCACCTTTTTCTGCTTTAATAGTCTTTAACACTTTTAAATCCACTCAGTTGGTGACTAATGGTTGGGGTTTTGTAATCAAATGGGGATTTTTTGGTGCCAAAGCACCAATCATAATCTGCGTTTTGGTCATTTTGGTCATTTTAGTCATTTTGGCGTCTTAATCCGTCATAAATGAGCCCAGATTTTTCCTGTTTTAACACCGAGAGCGTATTTTCTGCAAAACATGCGTGTGAAATCAATTCCATTCAGTCGTTTTCCTGCGTACCTTGTTGTCGAAGGTGTGCATGTCTCCCTGTGTGGAAACTTCATTATGAGATCCTGACTCACTGGGCTGACGTCATGACTGCACCTCAGCTGAAGAGCTCACACACACACACACACACACACACACAGAGCTTTATGATAGAAAACACTGAAGTGTTGTGATGTAGAAAAAAATCACATTCCATTTACTTGTTTCAATGTGAAGCCTCAGCGGATAGCTTCAGGTCTGCACAGTACTTTTTGTTCCCTTCAAGGACGAGCCACACAGAGAGAAAACATATCTGATCTGAGAGGCTCTTATTGAAGTTTTCTTTCGTTTTACGCCAACAGATTTCACTCCCAAAGACCCTGGATGAGGGGCGGCTGCTTAAACGAGGCCTTCGCTCTGGTTTTGTGAACGCGTGAGCATGAATTCTTCACTCATCCTGTCATCTCCTGGGTTTTTAGTTGCTGGTGTGTGAACTCCAGCAGCTCCACCATCACCGCTTTAACTCACTCCTTGTTCTTGTGCTTTTAAAAGCAGTATCAGATGGAGGCCGTGAAGCGTTCTTGCTTTAAAACACCTGCTTTAAATAAACTATTTGTTGCCATGCTCCTGGAGAACTTGATGATTTGGTGAGGAGGTAATTAAACCATCTGAATCAGGTGTTTTGGAGCAGAAAAACCTAAAACTTCCAGGACAGCGGCACTCGAGGCCTGGAGTCTGACACCCCTGCTTTAGATAATGTGTTCATTTTTCAGTTTCAAATTAGTTTTTTTAATTTTAATTTTTACTCTTTTGAATTCTTTTTTTTTCAGGTTCAAACTTCTGGTTTTGTTTTGGCAACTTTAACATCAAACCTGTGATGGACTGACAGCTGGATCGACAGCAGAAAGGTACAGGAAACAGCTGAACGAAAGGATGAATGAATGAATAAGGTACAATATTCAATTTTGAATAAAAGGAACTTAAAAAATATACATTCTTGACCTAATTCAATGTCAAGCCAAAGAGAAAAAAAAGAAAAAATATGAAGTCTTTTTTTCTTTATGTTGTAGTTTAAACTGCAACATCAAGATAAGAAGGAAGAAAATTCTTTTTATTTATTTATTTATTTATTTTGGACATTTTTCCTGAAATTTGTTGAAGAATGAATCATTAACTGGTTTAACTGGAAAAGGTTTGTAAATAAAGTGAAATAATTCAAAAAGTAGAAAAGTTACAAATACTAAACGTCATAGCAAGCTATTCTTGATCGAATCGAACTATTTGACATATAAATAGTAAAAAAAAAAAACAACACAAAGTATGCAGAAGTAGTTTGGTAGTTTGATTGGAAAACAACAGCGTGAAGATTTACTCAGGGTTCACAGGGAAGCCTTGAGCAGTTTTCCAGAAAGAGTTTGTTGAATAAAATACTGAAACCGGTTATAATTGTTCAGCTTTTCTCCAGAGGATAAAGCTGAAACTAAAGCAGCTCCTCAGTGATCTGATAATATCTTTTATTTTTACGTCTTTAACACAATATGATGTCATCAGTCTACAGAAGTTTAGATGCTGTCAAACACACAAACTTAAATGCAGATTTAAAAAAACACACGATATAGTTCATTTCTGCCTTTGATTTTAGCACAGATCAGATTTACTGTTTTGGATCTAATTACACTGAATTGTGTTGTTTTATACTGAATCGTATCGTATCATAAATAGAAGTAGGCTGCTTTAAACTCCACTCAAAACAACTAACTGACACCAATGATGCAAAACAAAATCATTTACATGCATTTGTCCCGATGACAGAGCTTTAAGGCAGCCTTTCCTCCTCGAGGTTTATTTTGGCATAATTTATTATCTGTAGAGAAGAAAATGAAACAGTTCCTTAAGATGCATTTAGGATTTAATTAGCTTAAAAACAAAAACAAACATGTAAAAAAAAAGAAGCCAACTGTAGCTTGAACCCAAGCAGAACGATCAAGACTCACTTGATTTAAGAAACTGTCTGGACTGCAGAGAATAAATAAATAAGTCTCGAGTTTCTGGAGGATTTTTTTTCCCCCCATCGTTAAAGTAAACGAAGTGGAGAGCTGACAGGAAATGAATGTGTAGAGATCTTAGAGATAGCGGCGTTTGGTGGTGAGGTCTCAAAGCCTCGGGCCACCAAAGCTGTTTGGATGTGTTTCAGACTTCTATCAGATTCTTTACACATCATAGATAGTTTTTTTTTTTTCTTTTTGTTTTGCTCACTAATATTTATGCATTTCTATGGCCCACGCCTCTGCCCCTGCTCTGATGAATTTCTGCTACAATAAGAATTAAGTTGAGCATGTGTGTGATGTTCCTTTGAGCAACACTTTGTTTTTTACATCCTCTTACATCTTTGACCATCTAGACCTAACAGCTGCATTCCTCAGCTGACACCCTGATGTAAAGTCAGAACTAGAGGAGGACCATCTTGAAATAATAATAATTAAAAAAGCTTTTTCTTTTTATTCACATGATAACACAGTTAAGCTCAGGCTGTCCTCATAATAATCAGATGCTGTGTCTGTGTGCAGAACAGGACAAAAACAAGACAAACAATGGAGACAGAGACCGCAGTTAAGATGGATAAGATGCTTCCATAGCAGCCAAATGACGTCTGATATCAAAACCCTAAAACCTAAAACACTCACAGGGATCTTTGTAAAAGATGAACTTATTTCTTACCCTGAAATACCTTTGGTTCCTTTCAGAGCTCCACAGGTGAAATTTAAAGGCGTTGTCCTTTCAGAAACTTGCAGTCGTGCAGTTAATAGTGTACTTTTCATATGTTTGTAATAAAACATACGAATGAGTACCAAAAAGCTTCAAACCGCAGCAATTATTGCCGCATTCTCCTGATCGCTGCTGCTGTAAATAACATGGGAGCCACAAGAGGCTGCAGTTGGTTCACAAATAAAACAGCCCTACACTAGACTCTGCTGGTTTCACGTCTCTAAACGAGTCATTGTAAAACTCCAAGTTAAAACTCCTTAAACTAATAAGGATAAATCTGTGTAACTCCTGCGTGTGAAAACACATTTAGTTAAACAGAGCTACTATCATTTACACATCCTGTTCTCCTTGTTATTTAAAAACATATTATTTATTAAACTTATTATCTTAACAAGTATGCTGTGTGGCACATGTATAGATTTTGATCATATGCAGTAATAATTACAGAAATGTGTATTTATAATCCTTATGTGGGTACCACAAAACATTTTAATATTTATTTTTGTCAAAGATGTTTTAAAATAAATAATTTTAAAAAAAGTTAATTTTTTTTGTTATAACTCTTTTTATCTAAACTTAGTTGATCATATAAGATTGTAGCTACCAAACTTTGTACATATTTGCATCGAAATAGCCCGCCAAGTAGTAAAAATATGTAGATTATGCATATTAATCGGCCCCACCGACGCTGTAAATCATTCCGGGCCTAAAGACAGAGGGAGACAGAGGGAGACAGAGGGAGACAGGGGGACATGGACTCCTTTGTTCCGCGTTTAGTCTCCTCCGTGGCCCCTGGAAAACCATTAACCGAGGAGGACTTCTCCCAGGAGCTCGGCATTCCTCGGATTCCTCCGCTCTGATGTCAGAGCGAAGGGGGCGGAGCTTCGGAGGCGTCCCTACCCGCTGGTGCGTTCACGGTCCGCGTCGAGGCTCCGGATACAGAGCTCTGAGTGAATAAGGACAGGCGAATGGACCGGCCATATATATATATTTTTAATTAAAGACTTATGTTAACTAATAACAATTTATTTTCATCGCAAAAGAAAACAATGAAGGGGGACAAGACACCAACAGCTAAAATATGTCAAGTTAGCAAAACAGTAAGTCAAATCTTACAGTTAAATTGACAAAATCTTAGCTAAAAGCCAAAAATTAGCAAAACATTAGTTAAAGCTAAAACCAGCAAAAGACTAGTCAAAAATTAATTTGAGCAGAACAATCACTAAAAGCTAAAACTAGCACTAGATGAAAGATAAAACTAGCAAAACAATATTTAAAAGCTAAAACCAGCTGAAGTCCAGCCAAAAGCGACATTTACCAAAGCAGTATTTAAAGCTAAAACCAGCAAAAGAATACTATCTAAATGCTAAACTTATCAAAATGGTAGTGACAGTTCCCTGGACAGCAAGGACAGACCTCAGAAGCTAAAAGCTAAAACCAGCTGAAGTCCACCCTAAAGCTAAGTTTACCTAAGCAGTATTTAAAGCTAAAACCAGCAAAAGAGTACTGTTTAAAAGCTAAGATTTGCAAAACAGTAGCTAAAAGCTAAACGCAACCTTTTGCCTTCTTGTTTGAATTTTTCACTCTCTGACAGATTTCCCTTTTTCTCTTGCGGCACGTGAACGCACCACTTGCCCCTTTTCTCCGCCCGCCCCTGAACGCCTCTCCTCCGTTGGAACAGATGGAGCTCCGATATAAAGTCACGGAGAGCCGCAGCCGGAGGACAGAGGACAGGGGACAGAAACCAGAGGACATTGCTGCGCTGGAAGAAGTTCTGTGACTCTTTTAGTTTTTACGCTGTTTTGGTGAAAAAACAAACAAACACCGAGGTGCTGCAGCTCTGTCTGCCTGCTTTGGCGACTTGTTTTGTCTTCAAAGTTCCACTCGTGATGCGATAAGAAGGAGCGCTGGTTTCCACGGGATTTTAAGGCTGCTTTGAGGATTATTTCAGCCCCGCGAAGCGAGGAGGAATTTCCTAAAAGTGGGCAGCAGAAGTCGGCATGTAGCGCAGGATAAAAAAAGGGGGTGAGTTGTGCAGAAATGTAAGTTTTACTTCTCCAAATAGTTTCCAACGCGGACTCTCGAGGAAAAAAAAGAGGAACAAATTTAACTTTTTGGGGCCTTTTTTTTTGTTTGCAGCAAAACATCCCTTAAACCACAACTGCTTGTTAATGATGAGTCTATTTAATGACGTCCATTAGAGACCTCATGGAGCCCGTTATCAGAGCCAATCCGGGTCACATGCCAGATGATCCACCACACCTGGATCTGTGTGCGCGCGCACGCGAGTGTGTGTGTGTGTGCGCGCGTGCTTGTTAAATGAGTTTGTGCGGCTGATAATGAAGCGCCTGTTGCTCAAACTGTGCATGCACGATGTGTTTGGACACGCATTTGTCTTTGGACTGCTGTAAACAGGGGAGAGTTCTGTAAAGGCAAATATAGCATAGCTGCTGGAGGCGTAGGCTGCACACACACATACACACACACACGCACGCACACACACACATCTGGCTATCTTTATAAGCTCAAAGGCATGCTGTGCAAATTATATGGTGCAAGTGACTTTGGAGTACACCCTGGTGGAGAATTTCGAGCAGCAGGACTTATTCCAGTTGTGTGCTTCTTGTCTCAGATTGTGTGTGAAGGGGGGGAGGCAGAAAGGAGGGGGGATTCAGTTGTGTTTCAGGGCCTTGTTTTTGTTCCCGTCAGCCTGTGTCCAAAGGAAAGTTACACATATTTGTCTTGTCCCAGAGGCATGTTTTGTCAAAGGGCAGCATGGTAAGATTATAATAGGTGTTTACTACAGAGCGTGAGCCTGCATTTAAGGGAGGGGGGGGGGGGGG
>NC_051448.1:10656889-10662470 GCF_001649575.2 Kryptolebias marmoratus
CGAGGATGTGCTCGACACGCGAGCTTGACGTCGAGTTTAGAACCCCGAAAACTGTTCCGGGCCTTTGCCATTTGAGGATTGCCGGGGTGGCAGAGCCCATATGTTGCTGCTTCCGTGGGTCTGTGAAGTCGGTGCCTCTTGCGCCTGAGGGCTCAGCTATGAGAACATCCTGAGTGGGCTCTTTTTTTGGTCACTGAGCGTGTGTGTGTGTGTGGAGAGCGTATGGTTGGGTGGGTGTGATGTGGTTCCCAGGAGCAGGAGAAGAGAGGGGGTGTAGGGGTATGGAAAAAGTGAAGAGTGGCTGTGGTTCGGCTGCGGCTGACGGCTGATGGTCCCACGCTTCAGTTGTTGATGGTGGCGAGCCGCCGTCGCCGCCGCTGTCGTTGCATCTGTCCGTGTTTTCTCTCCGCCGACTGAACCAACACGATAAGAGTTATCCTTTCTGCTCCGTCCGCCACCTCTGCAGCTTATCTACAGCCTTTATTTTCCCACTGAGGTGCTGGGAATCTGTGCCTCCCAGTGTTTTTTTTATCTCCAAAGTGTCTGTCTGCAACCGTCGCCCTGATGTCCTCGCTGCGGGACGAGTAGAGTTGGAAAAATCAGCGTCTGGCCAGTGTAAAGAGTCCCAGTTTGATTCTTTCCCTCTGTTTCCCTTTCCGCTTCTGTCAACTGCAGTTGTTGTTTCCGTGGCGTTTCATTGGTTCTTTGGTAATTAGAGCTGCCGAAATCTGTGGAAATGCAGTCCGGTTCTGAATTCTGAATTTATTTGACAGTAGCACAAGAGGAGGTTTGTTCCTTTCGCCCTATTTTTAGAAAATCCGCACAAGTTGGTTCCATTATGGGTGTAATGGCAGGATGTTTGTTTGCTCAGTGGTTGGAACTGCCTCTTCGGCACGTCCTCGGGTTCTGCAGCAGCCTGTTGTTCAGCCGTTTATTCAGACGGGGTGTGCTGAGGCGCGCGGGGTGGCGGCCCGTCGACGACCGCTGGCGCGCTCGCCTCGTCACCGTGAGGTGTTTCAACGCGATTACTCACCAGGAAAACCCTTTTTTGTGTCAACTTCTTTGTTGTGCAAACACACACGCGCACACACAGGAGCACGACTGAGCTGATGACTGAGGAACGACTTTTCTGTAGTAATTTCAAAACGATGACAACATCTGGCAGGTGGCTTGTTTCTGAGGAGCAGCCGCTCACAAATTTAGAGAGAACCCCAGCAGAAGAACCTCTACCAGGAGACACTTCTTCTGCAGATTTGGTTTGTTGGTGTTTTTGTGGCTTGCCAGTGTCAGTATTAGCTTCTGCCTCTAATATCACCGCAACTAAAACTGTTTCAGCTCATAATTATAGATCATATCGATCACCCGCTGCAGTTTTACACTAAGGTCGTTTAATGAGATGACAGACAGACTTTGAAAAGAACTTTATGCTCTCGGAAGATACTGTGAGATCTCCAGCTCAGGTTATGTGTTGTGACTGACTCTCAGCTACTACCACACCAGATTTGAGGCGAATATGTGTAAAATTGACAGATTTGTAGCCATGTTTGTGTTCGATCTGGTCTCTTAGCTGTGGGGAACATCTTGAACGGAGTTTACTCTAAAAGTGAATCAGTTGTAGATGCTTTTTTAAAATTTATTTTCTATTTTCAGGCATAAAATGGTTCTCAGTAGAATACTACTAAAAAAAATGTTTTATCATATCATAATATGAAGCTTGCCTTTACCTTAAATACACATTTTACTGTAACCGCAGTGTGGAGATCTGCAACACAGGCAGCAGAAATGTACCTGTTGTTACAATGTCTTTTTTTTCCACTATTATTGATTCTTCACTTCTATCAGATCTCCACCCTTTCATTATCAATCACTTTTACACAAAACAGTTTTCTATAATCTCTATTTTAAGTATGCATCAAATACTAATGTTTCTGATCAATCAGAAAAAAAAGGTCTGCCTTTATGAAAATGCAACAAATGCTCAGTTTGGAGGAATTCTTTTAGTCTCATAGTTTTAGTTTTAGTGTCTTAAAGTCCCAGGAGGGAAAGTTTGGGGTGTGGACTGGATGGACAAATGGGGATGAGAGAGGGAGAGTTACTGCAGTGGTTCTCGGCTCGCAGGTATTGCTTCTTGCGCTGGTCAGCACAACTCTTTTCATACCAATTAAAGGCTGAACACGGACACCTTACCGCTCGGGGAATTTGAAGGAGGAATTCGTACCCAAAGTGGCAAATTTGAGGTTCCCTAAACGCAGTGTCATAAACGACAATAGAAGTTATTTGGAGAGGTATGAGGTGTTCCTTTTTAAACACACGTTGGTTTTTAATAACTGCTCTTTTGTGAAACGAGGTCGAGCTGGTGGGAGGCTGATTTTTTTTATTTTTTTTCCTGCCGAGACGACTCCTGAACTGTCTGGCCGTCACCTCTGTGTGAACACTCTCCTCTGTGTGTGTTTGCCACTGTCTCTGTGTTCTCATGCAGCAGACAGAATGTGCCGTGTGTGTGTGTGTGTGTGTCTTTGTTTCAGAGTTGGAGCAAGAGGGGAAAAAAAAAACGAGCTGGAAAGTGAGAAAGCAGATGCGCTTGTTAGAAACACACTGTCTGGCCGCCTGGCTCCACCATCTGTTTGCAGCTGCTAATGTGTGTGTGTGTGTGTGTCAGACAGTATGCCTGTGTGTGTATGACGGTGGTGGGCGCTGTGTCTGCACTTCTGTGCGACAAAAAGTAAATGGATGGTACGTGTTGTGGAGCAAATGCTTGTTTTAGGTCCTGTAAATAGTTTATAGGCGTAAACGTGCACAACACTTGATAAGCGCACACAGTTTCCTGGGTCAGAGACGCACACACGTAGTCAGATGTAGGTCACAGTTAAAGGCCTGCCTTCGGTGCCACTTTTAGACGAGGATCATCTTGTGTTGAGAAACGACAGTTTAAAAGCAAACCAAGAAAAACGAAAAAAAAACAAAGTTAGGCACACTCTGATGTGATGTGGCAAGGGGCCGCGCTCAGAGTGCGTGCTGTGAATGACCCTCAGCTACTACCACCCCCAGTTTCAGCTCAATACGTGCAAATCTGTCTGAGTTTCAGCCGTTTTTGGTGCTGTGCGACATTGAACTGGGGTGACCCGAACAGTTAATCGGCTGCAGATGTACTTTCCGAAAGGTTCGCTGGAATCCCTCCACTGGTTCACGAGCTATTTTGCTAACAGACAGAGACACACGCTCACAGACGTGGGCGAATACATCGTCGCCCGCCTTTTCGTTTGGGCGTGGAGGGACGATTTAAAAGGGTGTCGATTCTTCTAAACCTTTCCACAGAACCCAACTTGAAACGATGGAAGCTGTCACTTTAAAACGTTTGTCTTTTTAGGCTCCTCTGAAGGAATGCACGCCACCCGCCCACCTTTCACGCCACAGGTTTGAGGTCATCTTGTGGTGAGAAATGACTGAGACGTCGCTGTTTTGGTCCAACTTTGAAAATAACATTAGGCTCAATCTCATGAAAGATGCAACGCTCAGAGTAGGCGCCGTGAACGACTCTTAGCTACTACCAATTCAAACTTTAGCTCAGTATCTGTAAAACTGACAGAGTTCTAGGCATTTATATGTTGGACGGTATTGACTACCTGTGGCGGCCATCTTGATTTGGATTAACCCCAAAAGTTGATCGGTTGTAGCTGCACATCTTATGATTACTTTCTCCAAGTTTCATTAAAATGTGTCCAGTGGTTCATCAGATATTTTGCTAACAGACACATTTAATAACATTGTCGTTTGCCTCCACCTTTCGGCAGTGGGAATGAAACTTTCACTCAAATCAGAGCGCTGAAAAGAAGGGCAGTGGGACGGAGACGGGTGGCGGGGATCAGATTGATTGAGTTACGCTTGCCCCCTCGGCACTCGGCGGCCTGCGTCTAATGGTCGCAGCGTTAGGCGACAGAGTTCCCGCCGCTGTGTGGACCTGAAGGGAGCGCGGCGACAGAGAGGCTGGCCTGAACCAGAGACCAGCAGCTCTGAAGACACACATTTGTGTCAGTAATTATAAAGTTCGGAGTAACTGTGTGTCGTTGTGTGTGTTTGTTTTGTCTGTTGGCAAAATGTCTCATGAACCGCTAAACGGGTTTGAATGAAACTCTCAGAAAATAATGACTGGATGTACATCTACAACTGATTTAACTTTTGGAGTCAACCCAATACAAGATGGCTGCCGCAGCTAATCTACTCTAGCGGACACAAAAGTAGCTACAAGTCAGTCGTTTATAAAGACATTGAGCTAAATTGTGGTGTTGTAGGAGCTGAGAGCTATCCCCAACACGTACTCCGAGCACTTACAGATCACACAAGAGCTTTAAGTAAAACTTTGGCAAGAACTGTTAGAGTCAACCTTGTCTGTCTGTTAGCAAAAAAAACTTGTGAACCACAATATGGACTTTAACGAGACTCTCAGAAAGTAATCCCTGGATGCGCATCTATAACTGATTAACTTTCAGAGTCAACCCGATTCAAGATGGCCACTATAGTTAATCAACCTTAAGAAATCAGAAATGGCTATAACTCGGTCAGTTTTCCTGATACTGTGGTAACATTTGGAGCGATGGTCGCCGAGAGTCCTCCCCGTCACGTGCACCGCGCTCTAAGAGATCACACGAGGTTTGAAACTTCGGTGCACAGGGCAGCAGGTGAGGCTGCACTCCTTCGAGGAATGCTGCCTTTTTTATTTTGTTATCGTGCAACGCTGCCTGGCTGCTTGAGCCGATCGCGGCTTGTTTGCGTTTGGAGTTTTCTCCTCTAAGAAGAATCTCTGCCCGGGTTTGTGATTGGCAGGAGAAACTCTGCACCCCGAGGGGGAAACCTGTGTCAACATTGTTTATTAGCTCATTTTATAACCTTCTTTTGTCAGCTGTCAACACACGTTTGCACCCCCCAACCTTTATTATCGCTGCACACCTGTCAGGTTGTCTGTTTCAGAAAGGTACATTAGCAGGATTCTATTTTTTTTCCCTGGTTCTCATGTCCATGCACGCCAGATTTAAGATATAATTTGTCTTGTTTTTTTGGGGGGCTTTCTTGTTTTAAAAGCTTCAGATTGTGTTTGACGGCTAAAAAGCTAAAGCTTGATGTTCAAGGCAAAAATGTCGCTGCTCTTGTCAGCTAAAGAGCCAGCTGGGCAAAAACATTTGGTGCATCATGACTCAAAAGAAACTGAGAACTTCCTTTCCAAAAATGTTGGGACGTTGTGTAAACCTGCACCACCTGCACAGAGCACTACAGAACAACATTTGTACCACTTACTTTTACAACCTTTTGTTACCCCTGTCCGAACATTTTGGTGATGTGTTGCTGCCGTCAAATTCAAAATGACCTTGTTTTTTTCCTGAAGTTTGGACAGTGTCTTAGTTTAGACATTCCATGTGCTCACTGCGTTCCATCGTGAATAAAATAAGGGTTTATGAGATTTGCAAATCATTACATTCTGTTATCATGTACATTTTACACAACGTCCCAACATTTTTGGAAAGGAAGTTCTCCGTTTCTTATTAGTCATGATAAAAGCCAGGACTAGTCTAGCCTTTTTGTTATGATG
>NC_051448.1:10662523-10721014 GCF_001649575.2 Kryptolebias marmoratus
GGGGGGGTTTAAGTTTGTTTCGATTGCTTGGGCAGATTATATTATGGGTTACAAAACAACAGTTTATAATCTGCTGATGAGAACAGGTTGGAACAAAAATCTGATTTAAAAAAATAAAAAATAATGATAAAAAAAAATTAAGCCAAGACCTTAGTATACTGTTGACATTTTTGTGACAAATGCTTGATTAAATTTTAGTCTGACTAGGTATGCAACACAGGTTGGTTATTTAATGTGGAAATGATGCAAACTCAACAATTTCTGTGATGTTCAGTTTAAATTAAACAGTCTCCAGTGTGTGATCTTGTCTGGTTTTATTTTTTGATTATCATTTAATTTGAGGAGTGTCATCTTGTGTCATGACTATAAGAAAAAAAAAAAAACGGCTTTGAAAATGCAAACTGTTTTGAAAGAAAATATCTAAGTAACTGTGTGGTAACGTGGTTTAAACACAAAGGAAAACAAAACAAAAAAGAATGCATCTCTTTATATCAGTTTGGGGAAGTCTTGGAAACAAAAAAAAAATGCAACAAAGATGGGAATGTTTTCTTACGTATTTAGACAAAGTTCACTACTCTTAAGAATAAAAAAACCAACCCTTCTCCCATCGTTTTCTCCTTCGGTTTCCCCCCACGCCACAAAATTACAACGTGCAGATTTATAAGCGTACGAGCTGTTTTTGCACGCTGGAAATAAACACGACGGTTGGGGCAAAATGCTGCGCGGGATTACAGCTGCATTTTATTTATGTTTTTGCATAAAGGAGTTGGTTTGATCCCAAACTATTGTCCGTCCTTTTGTCTGCTCGACTCAAACCGCACACCCCCACACCGTGCCGCTGATTGCTGGGTTAGAGTTGCACCGAATGTTGTCTAGTCCTTTGGCTAACCCTCTGAGGAACCCGGTGTGTGTGTGAGATGTTTTGTATGTGTTTGTGGTGTTCCCTGTTCATGCATGTCTACGTTTGTGCTCAACGGTGAAAGTATGTGTCCCTGTTTGTCATCAACATCCGTGTGCTTGTTAAAGGGGATCCTGCAGATTTCCACGCTTGGGAAAACGTCCCGAGGCAGCCTGGAAAGGTTTTACCGTTAAAACGATACAACGCCAGTTCCAAACAGCTGGGACTTGTGCTAAAATGTAAACAAAAATGGAATGCGTCAATTTGTGACACAATTTTATATAAACCTCTGCTCATCTTTACTTCTGAGAGCTTCAGCCTCTCTGAAATGCTCTTTTTATACCCAGTGCCATAAAATTAAACATGACCACATTTCTTTGTAAAAATTGTACAATTTCTTACTGTAAACATTTGATATTTTTACACGGTGGGGAAAAAAACACAAGTTTATGAGATCTGTTTTTATTTCCACTTTCCACAACGTCCCTGCTTTTTCAGATTTGGGGTTGTAGTTCAGATGAGCTGAAATGAGGTTCTGTGGAATGGTTATGAACCAATAATATCTTACCTGTTGTAGATAAAATCTGAGTATGTAGAGATGGAAATCAGTTTGGATTGAACAGACGACATAAAGGCTAATCTGTGCTGGTCTGAGTCCAAACCAAAGTGGATTAAAGCCGGATTCAAACAACTCCAATCTCATAAATTTGTTAGCGGTTTGTTGGAATGCTGATTTATAAACCTTTAAAGTGCAGCCAGTTTTGCATTTACATGGATTCCTACAGTCATTTACAAATGCAGCTAGGGGCACCAGCTAGCTGGAGCACTTTTGTTCCACTCTTGGCCTCTTTTGGCGGGAATATCAAAAGATTTCTGTCGGACTGACTGTGTAATATGAAACTGATAGTGCTGTTAAGGTTTGTGAAACAGTTTGAGTCTGGAGTTGTTTTTAAGATGGCAGAAATCCGCTTTGGAACCCAGCCCCCGCTCAGACCAGCCATTAGCTCGTTAGTTCAGCTAAAACGAATCAATATTTCTGCACACTGCCACTCTTCAAAGAGCGTAAAACAACGTAAATTGTTCAAAAAACACCAAAGTGCGCCTTTTTAAAAGATCTGAAGCTGTTTGGGTTCAGGTTTAGGTCACATGACCTCTGATGTCACGTCTCCAAAGGGCTGAGCCGATTTTTACTCACAGAGTTCCACTCATTGCAACTCGGTGAATCGAGAAGGAAAACGATGACAAACGACAAGCTGCTGTTTTTCGGACGGCTTCAGAGGAGAGAAATGCACCGTGGGTTCCAGAACGCTGCTGCAATAGATGAGTGTGAAGCAAGTGTGGTTGAAATTGTAGCAAACATCACAGATGTGTGGATGCGTGACAGCTCTCATTCAGGTTGCCTTAGCTGAGTTTTTACCCTGCTCAGTCAGCCTTTATCTCACACACACACACAGTTCCTCCGTGTGGTGCATGCTTGTGTCAGGTGTGCTCTGTTTTTCCCGACAGGGCAGAAAGGAATCTGGGCCGGGATCCAAGCCGACTTTGCCAGAGCCTTGGACAAGAAGCAACACATCCACCCCTCCTCCTCTTTCCTCCTTTTCTGCTCCTCGTCTCGCTCGTACTGGAGCCTTCTTGTGTCCCATTCAACATTTTCTTTTCTATTTCTATTTAATTGACATTTAGCTTCCTTCTTTTGGACCCAAACTCCTTGCTCCTTCGCAGCTCAGGAGGTGTGGAGCATGTTGTTGTGATCTAGTTCTTGTCCAATGAGGTTCCTTTCTTTCACCTATTTGAAACCTCATTAGTATTTCCAGCAAGTTTTTAAAAAAATTCTGTTTTATTTATTCTTTAGGCTTGTCTTTGTGTACTGCAGGCTGTCCACATGTGTGAAAGCAGTGAATATGGATCTATATGTGTTTGTGTGGTAATATCCTGACAGACTTTAAGTGCTTTCATTTTAGACACAAGAATTAATGACTTACTCGAAGACGGGTTTAAAGTGTTTTCTCCACCTCAAAACCACCGTGTGTGTGTGTGTGTGTGTTTGGGTTTATCTTTCCTCACCCAGGCGATTGCACTTCAGTTTTATGAGTTTGTTACTGACAGATTAATTTGTTTTCTGTCAAGATGCATCAATTCCAGTTTCCAATGTTTGCCAAGGTTTGACCTGAAACGTGTCTATCTAATCTTTCGATCTAATCTTATTTTTATATATATATCCAATAAATAATTTCTGGTTTGTGTAAAAGGAAAAAGACAGTGTGCTCATTCAAAAACATTTACAGTTTTAAAAAAAACAAAAACAATTACAACTCAACTAATAAATCAACATGAACAACTACATTACTATTTCACAATACTTTGTTATATATCAATAATCAAACAAACACTTTTTCTTTCAGGTTCTCAAATTTCAAATCAATAGCATCAGTCTCCAATCTAATATTCTGTAAAAAAAAAAAACCTCATATTTACTGTTAGATGTGTTGGATTGTTGAATCATTCAATCGTTTTTTGTAACTTGTGGTGACGAATAAATAATAACAAATAAAGTAATAAATATTTACTTTTTTCTGTTTGTTTTATGGTTTTAAATTAGAAAAATATGGTTTCCAGTGATGAACACAAAGCTAATCATGTTAGCTTTTCTATGATGTTTTCAGTGTTAAGTTAGCATTTGTGCTAATTGTTGGTCCGCAGCTTGGAATTTATAGTTTTTATTTTTTATTTTTTGGCAAATGTTTTTATGCACTTTGTATTAGGTGTGAAAATACATAAATCAGTGTTTATTTAAGTAAAATAAGGTACAGTCATTTAAGTTTCAGGATCACATCACAGCCATCTGAATTGTAATATGAACTGGATTTTGAGGTCCCTAAAGATTTCCACCCCTACTTCACAATAATGCTTTTCATAAACAGAAAAAACAAAACAAAAAACAGCATATAGGCTTATTAGTTGGACTTTTAGTGCCAAATCTGCCAATCACTGGTTAACCTGAAAATTGGTCGATTCTGGTCACCTTCTAAGCAATCGGTGCATTTCTAGCTTTCTGTTTTGTGACAGGAGCTGGCTAAACTAAAATAATATAAAATAAAACGAGTATGGCCCATATGTGTGTGATCTCTGCTTCTCCGTGTCCTCCAGTGTGCTGTTATTGGACAGAGAAACGGGACAGGGTGGATGAAAAAGAAAGCTGAAGGCTTCCCAACCAGGCAGAAACGAAACTTTGAAGCTTCATTAGTTCTTTAAAGGCAGCTGCTGGGTTCAGATGGACGTCTGTCCAGCTGTTTGATGTCCATCCATCCATAGCTTTATGTCTCTGCCTGATGCCGGGCCCCCGGACTGCAGGCTTCAGCTACCTGCAGTCTTTCCATTGTTGCCCCTGCTAGCACCAGACTGCTGCTAGTCTTCTCACTGGTGATTCTGCCAGCTCCGTGTGTCTTCTGCTTCTGTTTTTATAGGATGCAGGGAGGAAGACAATACTTTGAAATATGATGTGGGAGGATTTGATAGGAGGACTATTTACTGATTATAATATCCGTAATCTTTACGAGCTCAGACAGGAAAGGAATGTTCTGAAAGATTCTGCAAAAGTATTTTTTGTTGTTTCTTACATGTCCTTTTTGTTTATTCTTTCTTCGCAGCATCTATTCAACCTCCTCTTCCTCCTCCTCCTCCTCCTCCTCGCCGGACAGCTTTGGGAATGGGCCAGCGCCTTGCCTGGGTGCATCTCTCCGCCCGGTGGTGTGGCTGGCATCGTGGGAGAGTGAGGAGGGCAGCAGCCAGGTCATAGAGGCCGTCGGCCCCTCTTTACCCCTCGCGTGCTCTCAAGTGACTTTTGACCTTTGACTCCGCTGCGACCCCCGCCTCGGCCAGCCATGCCCTTCCGGCTGAAGCTGCGGCGCACGCGGCGCTACAACGTCCTGAGCAAAAACTCCTTTGTGACACGGATCCACCTGCTGGACACCAACGTGATCGAATGCACCCTGTCGGTGGAGAGCACGGGACAGGAGTGTTTAGAGATGGTGGCCCAAAGGCTGGAGCTCCGGGAGGTTAGTCCTGCTCTCTGTGACACTGACTACATGCTGGTTTTACATTATATATCAGGCAATACTTGCGTTATGTGGACATTTGATTGTAAATGCCTTTTTGACCCAACTTAAATCATAAATGATCAGCACCTGATTAGGTGGGCCATATTAAAGGATGTGTTTACGTTGTTTGCTGCTTCTGACGACCTGTGCGTGTCCCCCTGTCCTCTGCTGTCCATCTCCTGCAGGGTCTTTATTTGTCTCTAACGAAGCTTGTCTACCTCTGTACTCCTGTCTTAATGAACCTTCTTTGTCTCTTTTTGTCCCTCTCACCTGGACTTTTCTCAACCATTCGTTAAAGCTTCTTTAAACTTGCACACACATCCAAAATACAAATGAATTTCTGCTTTTTTTTTTTGGTTTTGCTACTTCTCTCACTACCTACAAACACATATATCTCATATGTGTCTTTCCGTTTATTATCTTCACTGTTGGTTTTTGAATCGTTGATCAAAAAGCCGAGTAATAATGTGTGTTTTGGTGTGTTGGAGCTGCTGAAAAAGTGATGTAGAGAGGGGGGCTGTGTCGTGCATGCTCACGTGGTGTCGTGATATTTGTCAGGTGTCAGTGATGTTATAAATGGGGAGGTGGAACACCACAACTTTGGCAGCTACCGGCCTCATGAACGCACATCATCTCCTGGACCTTCAGTGTTTGTATTTGTGCTGCGGCTGAAGCTTCGAGCATTTAAGAAGCATAAAAATATCGCAAATTAAACGTGGACTAACTTCTTTGTGATGCTGCTGAAAACACATGGTGGTGCTTCTATTGTTCTCCTTTACCGCTGATTTTTGTCTAGTTTTGTCTTTTTTTTCCAGAGCTCTTCTTAAAGATCTAATAGTCTACAAAAATCTAAGTTATTCTCCTTTTTCTTTAAGCTTGAACATTGATCTCCTGATAAAATGGTCAACTTTATGTCTGTAGCACATTTTTATAAGCAATAACAGCTGATAACTGCCATGGAAACATTAAAATTCAACGAATCCAAGCAGACATCAAGAGGATTTACTTCATCTCGCTTATGTTTCAATTTAAAACTGCTGATAAAGAAAGGTGGACCAAATAGGACTCATTACAGCCGGATTTGGTGTCATTGAATTAAAGGAGGTTCCTCTTCAGATGTAACTGGGAGGTAAATCCATGTCTTCATATCGCTGGTGGGAATAATTGAGAAGACTCAACTAAGATGCAGGTTTAAGGTGAAGCCTTCAGGTGTTACAGCCTTAATGGAAGTGAGACGTTGACTAAAGCAGTTCTGTTAGTCTGATAGGACCTGAACTATTTTAATACTCTGCCTGTAAACGTGAAGGTGTTTTAGTTAATTTATTGAACTTCAGATACTGCTTTGCTTCTTGTTGTTTCTAACTAACTCCCAACTCTCACACTCCTCTCACACTCCTCTATTTCCTTTGTCTCTTTTGTGTTTTGATTTCAGGAAAATCATATTTTTAACGTTTGTTGCTCTTTATTGCCGTTTCCCCTCCGGTCTTTCCTTCTGCCATGTGTGCCATAATGACCTCCTCTCTCTCTGGTCTGCAGACTCATTACTTTGGGCTGTGGTTCCAAGGGAAGACCCAGGTCCCAGCCCAGCGCTGGGTAGAGCTCGAGAAACCCCTCAAGAAGCAGCTGGACAAGTTTGGCAACGAGCCGGTGCTCTTTTTTGGAGTCATGTTCTACGTTCCCAGTGTTTCCCGCCTGGAGCAAGAAGCCACCAGGTAACGAGTTTCTGGACGTACTTTTTGTTGTCACCAGGTGAGGGAATGCATGTCACCAGAGTTTTAGACTAAGATCATTTCATGTGTAGAAGGGATGGGGATGTAACCGTTTTGGTCGAAGTGTTGTTTAGGTGTGATTTTTGCAAGCTCTCATGCTCAGAGTATGTGTTCTGAATGACTCTCAGCTACTACCACACCAAATTTTAGCTCAATATCTGCAAAACTGACTTATATATAGCAAATTTCATGTTTGCTGAGGAGGTTTAAGGTGGTGGCCATCGTGAATCGGGTTGATTCTGAAAGTTAATCAGTTATAAATGTAAATCCAGCGATTACTTTCTCAGAGTTTCATTAAAATCCATCCAGTGGATCATGAGATATTTTGCCAACAGACAGACAAGCGGCACCCCAAAAAAAAAAGAGGGGTGGCTTTTTATTTTATTTATTTATTTTTGTCTTTCGAGGAGAAAGAAGTGATTCTAAGCTGCTTAAATAAATAAATGACTAGAGTACAAAACCTTTTGTGGTTTTAAGAGTCAGAAGGAGGATGACCCAAAATCGGCGGCACCAGTTTTTTTCTTTTCTTCTACCAGCCTCTCTGTTGGCAGGAGGGTGAATGAGGTATCTATAAAGAGTGCATGCAGGGGTCAGCATGTAACGGATAAGTCTGGCATCTCAGACTGATCCTCGCTCAAACACACACACACACACACACACACACACACACACTCAGCCTCGCACTGAGCTGCTGAATCTGTGGCCTCTGCCTCTCTGTCTGTGGGATAGGTCGGCGGCAGGTCGCAGCTTGAAATTTTGACACAAGAGTTAATTTGAAGGTGTGTGCTTGTTTATTAACCATTTCTTGCGCTGAATGTCCTCAGTTTTTTCCGAGGGGCAGGACACGACACGAAGTGGGGGTAGCGGCGCACGGAAACGAGTTGTTGTCGAGAAGCTGCAGTTTGGGATGGCAGCACGCGTTGGGAGTGTGTGTGTGTGTGTCGTACAGAAACCAGGATCTGGTCGGGTAAAAGGATGGTATTCCAGGAATCCCCTGCAGGACTTTATGATGTGTGTGCATGAGGGGACAGAGAGGGGCGGGGGGGTTATGGGGTGGCGGAGGTTATGATGGAGGCCTTGGGGGCAATTTAGGAAACAATGGTTTCTCTTTTTCTCAAGCGCCCCCCCCCCTTTCTCGTCACAATCCCTGGACATGGTGTCACCTTTACTCCTTTTTTATCGAGGGCAGACCTCCGCGTCTTTAGGACCAAAGAGTTCCAGTCATCTTCTCAGTGTCCCTTCGTTGTCCTCCTTGTTCGCCCACCCTCGCCTCCCCTCCTCTTTCTTCTTCTTCTTCTTCTTCTTCTTCTGTTTGTCAGGAATGTTGGCACAGCCGTCCAGCGTAGGAGGCGGACCACACATTCCTCCCCGCAGAAGTGCTGGGGGATAAAGGGGGAGGGGGAACGTCTGGTTTACAAAACATATGCACACACACACACTTGCACACCTCACAGACACCCCCCAGCCTTAAGAATCCTCTCAGAAGCCAGCTGCAGCCCTGTCAGAAGAGTTAGCTACAATACACCACATTGTAAGATCATACATGCTCCCCCGGGGGCAACTTTTCTAAAAGCCCCGTCCCATTCTGCTGTGCTTCAAGTTGAAAACAATCTCCATAACCTTTTCACACAAGTTCAAAACTTTCTTTTATTACCCGTTACCACTTTTTTAAGTGTTTTCTAATAAATCAAAATGCATCAGCTCCCTCGCTGTCACAATCCAATTAATTTTTTACAGGATTGAACACATGCGACCTATCTCTCTCTCTCTCTCTCTCTCTCTCTCTCCTTTTTTTAAAGTGGATAATTTACAATCCGAAAGTTGAGCTGGATCAGATCCAGTGGAGCAGAGCTCTACTACACACCTAGGGGGGGTGGGGGGCAGGACTGACAGAGGCAAAAAGTAGGGCATGTGGGGACAGAGAAAAGTAAAAGTTTGGCAGCAGGTTTCAGCTTTAAGTCTGTGCTTTGGTATTTACGTGGTCTGAGCTTGCAAGGTGCATGTGCTTCCTGCTTAACTTTTATATGTTTGTGATCAAATTCAGACTCTTAAAGTAGTGTGGAAAACTCAAAAAAAAAAAAAAGAAACCTCAACAACGTGAATCAAACAATTTAAATCTCAGCTTTTCTTTTTTCTTCTTCTTTTTAGCCTGGAAGCAGAAGAGCAGGGAGCGTGATGCGAGGTTGTTTAATGTGGTCACGTCTTTGAAGTTCAGGGTTTGACTGATGTGTAACGTGAAACTGGATCCCAGGCTCTTCCCGTTTATCCATTCATCCGTTACCCCCCCCCTCTCTTTTTCTTTTTTTCTTCATTCAGATGGCTAAATTAACAACAGTACAGCTCAAATCTTTAAGGAATTTTAATAATATATACTCTTGCTCTTAAGTAATTTATTGGCCAAAACATAAAAATCAGAATTTATTTCCCATGTTTTGCAATAGATTTGTCAGTGCTAACCTCCAATGTATGTCAAAGAAATTTTCAGTATTTGCTTTTTATGAACTGTGTTTCCATTTAAATGACCAACAAATGGAAACCTAAAATAGTTTATTTAATACTGAGGTTCTGCCTAAAACTTCTGCAAGATTTGTGATCTTGATATCAGCAAATTCATCCTCAGCAGGTTCAGGTAATGAGATGGGGTCCGTTAAAGGTCACAAAGATCGGTCAAAAGTTAATTTTTTTTTTTTTTGTAAAGTAATAAACAAAATCCTTACATATTTTTCTCACACTGATGGTTAATGTCTCCTTAAATGAAAAGATTTGTAAGCCAAAGTTGTGATTTATTCTTGGCAGTTCTCGTTTTTTCTCTTTTCTTTTGCGTTTAGCAGCAGCTTCTCTCACATTTCCACCTAAACATCTTCTCTCAGGTTCTGCGTTTGTCCGCTTCCGTCACATCTGTTTACCTGCACAGACTACAACCAGCCTAATTAATGTAGGTTGGTCACGTGACTTAAGCTTCCACGTGGTTTTTGGCAGATTCAGCTGAGTATTTTATTTATATCGAGTGCGTACCCACATTTCAGAACTGCATATAAATAAATCAGGAAAACTACTGGAGTAAACTCTTTCAGACTGCACCATTTGTTAGAGTTCAGGATAGTTCTTAATGTTTGATTTCATACTTTTAATAACATAAACAGAGAACTACAGGTGGACTTATGGTGCAAAAACGGTCAACAAAGTTATCTCCTTAAAGCAATGCTCCAGATGTTTTAAAGTGGGCTCCCGTAGAAAAGCTGTGAAGAATTAGTATCTTACCTGGGGGCTACGCTTTCCACAGAATCCCACTTCAAAAGGTCTGAACTATCTCTTTAACTGAATCTATGTAGATACCCCAGCAGCAGCTTCTTTATCAGATTATTTTAAGTTTGACAGGTGATATTAGATGTAAAGCCTTTTTTTTCCCATTGTGGTTACCTTTTATCTTCCTTTCACTGATAATAAAAACCTTTATGCAAATTCAACAATAAAAATGAGAAAGTCTTTAGAAAAAGGCGACCACTATAAGAAAATACAAAATATAGAATCGGAGCGGGATGAGTTGGTTAAAACAAATGTATGCTTTCAACAGAAAAAACATAAATGTTTTTTTTCTCCTTCTTTTAATAAAGACGACCAGAGTCTGTCCGTCTCTGTCTTGGAGCTGCTGCTGTTGTCTTCATTCAAAACTAAACTGCACCTGTAACTGATAATATAAGTTGCAGGACAAACCAAAAAAAAAAAAAAACCTTAAATGATCATCAGCTCAATGAGAATTCAGCTGCATCAAAGGCTCCATAAAACTAATGTCAGCACTTTGCCGTAGTGCAGAAACAATTAAAGGACTAAACGATTCCCCGGTGACTGATTAATCGCTTCGTTCTCCGCATTCAAACAGATTTTAACGCTGTCTACAATTTGTGAACCACTCGTAATTAGACCTCCTGTGGGTCTAATTTCAGCAGATCTTGGGGACGGCGAGTCGTAGACGGTGCGTGTGGTCGAACCCTTCTGTTCCCTGATGTGAGGGAGAGGAAAACTGGCTCGGGGGAGAGAAAGTGAGGAACCTAAAAGGCGAGCTGTTGACCGGAGCAGGGCCAGCTGGCCTCAGCAGCCCCTAAAGGCTACCCCGTCACTGACAGGCTTGAAATCCAAGCTTTGTTCTGCTAGTTTTCACCAACACACACTCCTTGTTACACACACACACACACACACACACGGCTGTACGCTGTTGTGCCCCTTGCTGATTCAACACATTTCAAAGTGAAATCCTGCCTCCCACATGAACAGTCTGGACGGTGGAGGGGGGGTGGAGGGGGGTCATACTCAGGGTCATACCGCTGCAGAGGGGGGGGGTTCAGCCATATGTACACACATGCTCACGTTCGCTCATGCGTGCGCATATGCTCGCAGGCCTGTCGTCCGAGCCGCTCGGACATCTGGCAGCACGTCTCGGAGTGGGGCTTGGACATGCGTGGGTTCATAAAAGGCCCTTTGTGCTCGTGACGGTGTCTGGGCTGCCAGCACAGTACTCTGCAGCGATGGAAATTAAAAAAAAAAAAAAAAAAACAGGAGAGAGAGAGAGAGAGAGAGAGAGGCTCGACCTCACGCCCGTGGATGTTACGGGGTTGTGATGTCACGCTGACATACACAACATGCCAGGTGTGTGTTACTAAAGGGCCTTCTTTGTGCACAAGTATGAGCAGGCATGTCGGCCAGGATCGTAAAACCGTTTTGTCTCGAAGGGAGAGGTCGGGTCTGTGGAAGCGTTATGAACAGCTGATATCGTTCAGGTTGAATGACGTCAGTTTGAAGAAATAGATGGTTTTTTTGTCCATGTCTGTGTGTGTGTGTTCAGTTGCCGGCTGTGTTAGGGAAAAAATATCTCACAAACTGCTGGGTGGATTTTAATGAAACTCTGAAACACTAATCATTGAGTGGACATAAACTAAACTAATTAACTTTCGGTTTTAGTTTCAAGATGGCTGTCACAGCTAAGTAACCTTAGCAAACAGAAAATAACTTCAGCTCAGCCAGCTTTACAGATATTGAACTAAATATAAGCGTGGTAGTGGCTGAGAGTCATTCCCAACACATCCTCCCAGTACTACACACTGTGTGAGATCTTTGCATCAGCTGTTGGAGTGAACTCTGTCTGTTAGCAAAATTGCTTATGAACTATTGGACAGATTTTAGTGACACGCTCCGCTCGGAAAGTAATCTATGGATGAACGTCTACAACCGCCCCTTCTCGTCGTGAAGCCAACTTTTAGTTTAAGACTCTGGCGGGCGATATGAATTCCTTCAAGGAATGCTCGGCTTTAAGGAATGCGTGGGACATATCTGAGGCGCTACAGCTAGCTGCCACTCCCATTATTTGCGCTTGCATATAGTTCTGTGCCAATAACTACAATGCTAATTGCGTTTAATTATAAATGTTTACGTGGTCAGAAGTGTATAGGAAGTTTTTTTGAGTTAAAAAAACCCCCCCCAAACCTCAGTAACTCCTTGTTCTAAGGTAAGTTTAGTGAGATTTATACTCTGATGGAACCTTTCACTGCTTTTTACTGTCAAACTTTAAACCTATGCCGAGTTATTTCAACAGTTTACGGTCCGCCTTACCACCGCTGGCCCCACATGTATATAAACACCATCATGTTGTTACCATTCGACCTCAGGATGGGAACCAACCACCGCCAACCTCAACTTTTCCCCAGACCTCATACAGAGGCTGCAGGGCAAAATACGAAGCGTTTGTAAAAACAAAAGTCCACAATCGTATGAAAGGTTTTTGTTTTTTTTTTCCACAAGGCTCCTCCTCTTCTGACCACATCAGGCCCCGCCCCTTTGCTGTAGCCTCTGTGGTTGAGGTTGCCTAATTAGAGGGTTGCCACGGGAACAGAATGGCATTCGAGCCAACGGGTGTAATGACAGGGGAGGAGGGCAGGGTCAGATTATAGGCCCGGGAGTACGCCGAGAGGAGCTCAAAAAAGAAAACAGCGGGGAGAATGTGACAGAAAGTATGAACTATTAAAAAATGTGAGGCGGTGGATATGAGAACGCACGCAAGAATCTACGAGGCTCAGGAAGCGTGAAGGCGAATAAACGTTTTTTTTCTGAGCATTTATCTGTGCTAATGGTGCAACCGTGTTGTTTCCACATTGACTCGGTCACTCGAGCATGGGGCCGTCTACGCATTAACTTGTGTGTCAATGTGTGTCAGAGGAGGCGGCTCACAGTTCATATTGGAAAGCCTGCGGTTGCCATGGCAGCAAACAGGAAACGGCGTGCAAGTGTTAAAGCAGCTGAGCCCAGTCACCCTGATAATCCTCCCTTTCCTCCTGTGTGGTCACTCTGATTCTTTAAAAGACAAACATCCAGCTGCACGAAGACTAAAAGTGGACAAAGGGAGCTCAGAAACTTCAGCGTCTTGGTTTTCTGACTCTCACCACACTTTCTGAAGTTAGCGAGTGGGTTTTAGCAACTGAGCACCGTCATCGTATCGGCTTACACTCGCCAAAAAACCACCTCTCTCCAAAACCACGGTGAAAGTTTGTCCCTCGTTTGCACAGCGCTTTTTCTTTCAATGCCCCTCTTTTTCGATACCTCAGCTCGGCGCTACATACTTTCTGTCCCCTGCAAAAAATTTACGGACCTATAAAATCATTTTTGTTTAGCTTCTACTTGGCATTCCAGCCAAGTCAGAAATGAGTCAGTGGTATTTCAAACAGAGGTGATTCACTCATTCCTCACTTGTGCAGCGGGCCCCTGGCTTCGTTCAGAGTGGCCAGGACCGCTGCCAGTACGGTCCTGACGCACATTTTCTGTCGCGCAGAGCAGAAGCAGAATATCTCTGCGTGGTGTCACGTTGTTTGGAATTCCGCAGTCGCTAAAGCGCAAGGCTGGCCTTGCTTTTTTTGGACAAATGTGTCAAGCTTGAACTTGCCATGTTTTCCAATTAGAATTTTACAAAAGCTGTAAAATTCTAAACGTTTCTTAAAGAAATGAATGTGCGATGCTACAAACCACCTAGGTTGATTTAAAGTTTTCCCTTTAGAGCCAAACAACCCCAAGATTGACTTTTTGCAGCCAACCCTGGTACCTTAGTTTTGTTCATTAACTTTAATGACACATCATCTTCCAATAGACAGGTCTTTTAATAACTAAACTAAACGAGCTAGAACCAAGTTAATAGTTCTTCTGGCTTTCTGAAAGTCTTTCAAAGTTTTACTTAGAACTTTGGCTGCTTTTTCACTCATTTTCAGTCCAGTACCTGACTGTTTTTGTTTAAAAAAGTCATTTAACTTCAACTTTTTGAATTATTCAAGCATAAAAACACCCATGAGCTCAAGAAATGGACCCTTATTATGTCTACTTAAACAGACATCTTAGCTAGTAACTATTTAAAATACTTTGTAGGTGTTCTTTTTGAACAACAAAATCACAAATGGACTTGTACTTTATCGAGTAACTAGCTAAAGTACTTATTAGCTCGTACCAAACACAGGTTCACACATAAAACCAATTTTCTAAGAGTTAAAGGCAACTGCAAGCTGAACTCACGAGCAAATCACTCTCCCTCCTGAGAGTTGTTCAGGTATTTGTTGGACTCGTCCACATGAGAGATGTTTTGGCCACAGATATGAGGGTGCAAGTTGGTGTGAAACTGACTGGGGGATTAGATTCAAAACTGTATTGTATGTAATGGAAGATTGGAACTGCAGATCTGCACCATTTAATCTTGGTCTGACTCTCTCATTAGAGGACGACTGCTCAAACCCCTGAGATAAAGACGTTTACAAGACAGAGGTTTGAGTCCTGCCAGCGGTCATGTCGAAGGGTCCCTGGGCAAGACCCTGAACCCCTCATTGTCTTCGATGTGTTTCCCGTCGGTGTATGAATGTGATCTAAAGCACCAATAGAACGATTTATTCAGATTAGCTTTGTAGAGATGTAGTAGAGGCTGTATGAATGTTTGTGGACGGGTCAGTGAGGTAAATAAGGGCCCAGATTGTGATGTGAAATGCTTCAAGTAGCCTGGTTGGCTAGAAAGGTGCTATATAACTACAGTCCATTTACCATTTTTTCTTAGGTTTGTTCTCAAACCATCTATCTTCTCTGCCCAAAATATAAACATTACTGTCCTCGAAAAAGTGTCTTATCTTCAAAATTTAGGCGGACAGCTCATGACCTGAAAATGACGATAAATACATTTTTAGGCCCGACACGTCTACTTTTGTCCTTCCATCATTTCGTAGCACTAAGTGGACAATATGCTGCCACAGTCAGATATAAGGGCTGGACCGAGAACGAGTGAAACAGCAGCCAGAGTCTGAAGTAAACTGAAAGAAATTTGTTTCTTTCTCATTTTTTAAAAAAATTCTTTACCAAACTCCCCTCCTGTCTTTGTAGGTACCAGTATTACCTGCAGGTGAAGAAGGAGGTGCTGAATGGACGCCTCCCGTGCACCGTGGAGCAGGGCATCAGACTAGCTGGCCTAGCAGTACAAGGTAAAACTCGCGCTCGGGCGGCGAAAACTTGTAATGATTTACTAGAAAGTCGACCAGCAACGGAGAGAGGAGCGCTCGCAACTCATGCCTCTGCAGGTCATCTCGACTCTCCTGCCTTATAAGGCTGCATACCCGAGGGAGAACCCAGTCCACTTGAGTTCCTATCAATCCTAACACGAGCACATATGCACACAGCCCCCCACTCCGTCCTCTCTGGCTTGTTCCCGGGTGCCGTCTGTGTCCCAGGGGGAATGTAAACAGACATTTAGCTTATCAGCAGCTCCAAGGTTTGCTTCAGCTGCGGGAGGAAGACTCTTATCTGTCAGGAGGAGAGCAGCCTCCGCTTTTGTCTGACAAACAGCACTTAGTGCTCCGTACAAGCCCTATCTGAGGAATGACCGTGTTAGGAAGATGGCTTGCACACATGTGGGTTGATAGTGTCGAGATTTTTTTTTTTTTTTGCAATCTTGAATATTAAAGCAGATATGCACATTCCTGGACAGAAATGGTTGTTTTGATTTCTTAGTGAAGATGTTTTTTTTTTTTTGCACCCTAACGTGTTAGACAGGGTATGTCTTCAAATAACGCAAAAATCGAATAAAAGAATGCATACTTGTTGGAATTCCGCTATTTCCAGGAGTCTGCACCGACATCTTTTATGGTTTTTATCTGTAGAATTTGCTGGAACAGTCAAGTTTTGTAAAGAGGAAACTATACTGGCGTTAATCTGAAAGGCTTTAGGCTTTTTTTTGTGTGTGTGTGTGAACTGTGTAGCTACCACCTTTCAGAATAAGGCTATCTTAAACATTTTGAAATGTATGCCTTATCAAAGGTTTCCTCACAAAGGAAAGAGATTTTTTTGCCCTTTGTCCAAGATTGCATAATTATTAGGCAACTACCCAAAATATTTAAAATACTTCACCTGTCCGAAGAACATATCTTAACATTTGACTTTTCAGTGTAAGGTAAAAGTTTTATTTTTGTCCTATTATGGCAGATGCAATGAAAATGATCAATTTGAAAGCACAATTTAATACATCCTTGCTTTTTGTAAAATATATTTGACAAAAAAAAAACAAGGATTAAACTCAGTGAACGTTCAGCTTTACAGATAATTTTTATGAGAGTGTAAAGTTGCTCCAGGACTCAGTTTTTAAATCAAGCACATGTATTTTTTTAATGTGTTCTTTTTCCGGTTCTAATTTTTAGCCGACTTTCAAGACTTCACTGGCTTCCCGTCTCAGGACTTCCTCAGGGAGTACGCTCTCTTCCCAGTGGTGAGTCCTCAGACTTTTAAGGTTTAAATGAAGCGTTTTGTGTTGGCCTCTCGGTGAATGTGCTGCTTGAAGGCACACATTCCTGTTGCGACTGTGACCCTCCTCCTAACGCATGCCTGACTGACAGGCAAACAGAGCTGCAAATCTGAGGTGAGAGTTTGGAGTGAGATTGAGATCAGATAACTATTACTGGATAAGTTGCAGTTATTCAGTCACCGGATTCATGATGGTTTACTCAAATTACTAAGCTGCCTGGCTGAAGGGCTTTTAACGGGTTACAAGTCTCCTCTTTAAGACTGAGATGGCTTTATCGTCCCCATCTCTGGCTTTAATCTTCTTTTATCTGATTCTTACATTCCTGATTTGTAGCTTGTTTCTTCTTTCTCCCATCTGCCGTGTTTGCTGTTTTGTTCACCTGGTTTTGTTCTGTGCAGAACTGGCCTAATGGAGACGAGGTGCTGGAGGACTGGACCAAGAGAGTTGCTGAGGAGCACAAAAGCCACTGGTATCAGCAGCTTCATTTTCTAAACTAAATGAGTGCATGTGTGAGCAGGACAAAGATAAAAGGCTGATTTTAAAAAAAGCAACATTGTTTGAAGTGGGGTTCTGTGGAAAGATTATGAGCAATTAATATCTCACCTGTTGTGGATAGCTCCTTGAATGACCTCAGTTTGGAGAAACCAGAGTGGATTGCCGCCGTCATAAAAGAACTCCAATTTCAAAACTGTCATAGCAGTTTACATTAATGCTATTTTTACAAATCTTAACACCCATTTCAAATGATCTGAACTGTCCTTTTAATAAAGTTTCTTGTGTTTTAAATGTTTGTACTTTAAAGTGGAATGCAGCCCGCTGAGGCAGAACTGCTGTATATCAAAGAGGTGGAAAAACTCGACATCTTCGGCCAGGAGAGCTTTCTTGCTAAGGTGGATAAAATGTGTCACCAGTAGCCTTTTTTTTTTTTTTACTGCTAACAAGAGGGCTCCACTTCAATATAGTCCTCCTTTTCCCGCAGGACAACTACACAAATGACATTTTTATTGGGGTGTCTTTCATCGGACTGTTTGTCAAACACAGAAACGGCAGATCCATCATGCTCCACAAGTAAGCGCCTCGCTCTTTTGGGGATCAGTACAAACGTGTGGTGGGAAAATGTAGTTCTTGCCTGCATTCATTGTTTTTGGATGCGTCTCTGTGTGTGTGTGTGCGACAGGTGGAAGGACATTGGTACCATAGCGCACAACAAGTCAGCCATCACAGTGGAGATAACGAGCAGAGACGACACCATCAATTTTCACATGGTGAGTGTTGTGTCTGCAGGTTCCCCTCGGCACGCCCGAACACAAAACACTTTCTGCAAGGTGGAACGCTACATCGACAGATGCCACTGCAAAGGAAAATATCGGAGGCCGCTTCCGGCTTGATATCCAGTAAATAGAGCGGTGTTGCTTGAAATGTTTTTCTTATTGTGTGCGTCTCTGCAGGAGGATATGGAAATGGCCAAGTACATCGCTCGTCTTTTCACGGCCAGACACAAGTTCTACAAACAGAACAAAATCTGCACAGAGTGAGTCTCAAGGCTGCACAGAAAGGCCATCTGAAGGCCACGAGAGCCCTACAGTCAGAGTGTACTTTTGTAGAACTGAGTTCAGCAAACCTTTGGAAGGTTATGTCATTGCAAAACAGAGTTTGTAATACCAGTTTTACAGTGATTATAAAGAAGTCAGGGCACTAACAGTTTGGTGAAATACCATTTTGGCCTTTGTTGATACATCTTATGTCATTTTTCCTCACTAGGCCCACTCACTCGCCTGCACCAATTAGAAGGAGACCCACCTGGAACCATCGCCTGTCTCTGGTACAGTTTGCAGCATCTGTTAGCTTTAAACACAATTCTCAGTTTGACTGTTTCTAGTCTACATGTGCAAAACTTTATTACACCCCAAATTCCTTTTATACGTTGCTTTCAAGCAGCCAAACTGTTTTTTAAAATCTTTTCTTTAAGTAGTCTTCATAGATTAAGGTCTTTAAAAGTTTTTCCTTGGACTTCGCCTGCTTTTTAACTTTTTGTTCAGACCTTGAACCTGACCATGACGCTGCATACTGTGGAGTGTGCGCTTCAAATTTAAAACAGTAAACAAGTGTCTTCGGTATTTATTTGTAGATTCAACTTGAGAAATGGGAACAAAAAGAAGCCGAAGTCCTCAGAAAAATGAACAAAAAGTTTCAGACAGCTTGACAAAATAGTGCTCAAGACCACTTTTAAAAAAACTGTGCCTCCTTGGAAGCAAAATATTCAGAAATGATGGATAAAACTACAGTTTAGCACAGAGATGTGAAGACAAAAGAGTTCAGAAAGGGCTGTGGTTAGAGATCCGATCCCACACTCTCACTCAGCGTATGTTCTTGTTCTTGTTCTGCCATGAAGTCTTGGTTTGAATGTGCGTCGGCGTTGTTGGAAAGTTAGCATGGGTGTTGCTTCCGGTGCAACAACGAGGGCTGTGTTTTTTCTTGCCTCTCCTTCCCAACAGATCAGACAATGGCTAGACTAAATTAGGTACAATAGATGTTCATTGAGTCCACTGGAGTGCTTAAAGGACTGTGTAGAACAGCACAGTCCAGCTCTAGTATATATCTGAATCTGTCACATTAACTGTTTTAAGACTGGATTTGTTGCTTTACTCTTCAAAGAAAAGAAAATGGAAAGACTGCTGATAATTAGAAAGCCTTACAGTGCTGCCTTTTTAACTGTGGTAAATGTATTTCTTTATTCAGCCCCGACCCCAGTCCTGTAACTTCCAGTCAGTGCATGAGCATTATCAGGACTTGCAAAGCTCCCAAGGTAAGTGTTAAATGCACAGACTAGATTTAGAGCATGCTCCACCCTCTCCATCTCACCACTTAAACCACAGCATGATTTAATTTTTTTTTTTTTTTTGCCTGACTGCCTGACAATAACTCAAACTTCTGAGTTTAGCTAATTGTGTCTTTCCCATCAGCCATCTGACTCACAGCTCATTTGTATTTTAAGAGCCTCTCAGCCAATTAGAGCCTTACGTTTGGGGCACCGAGCGATGACCTCATTTGCGCTACGCTCTTTCATTGACTCGTTCACACACTCAAGCGGCCTTATAATCCAAAGAGCGTTCCTCACGTCGGCTTGACAATAAAACAAAGTGGGGGGAAAACCATTCTGGGTGTGCTGCTATGTGGGGGTGTGAGATCATTCTGCAGTGTAACCTCAAGCGACACTCTCTAGTTTATTTGTGCGGATGAATTATGTGTGTTGGCTTTACTACCACGTGAAAAATGCGAGCAAGTGAAATGGAATTAACATCAGAATGCTAGACATTTATTTGTTTTTGTTTTTTTAATAAAAACTAGAATAATCAGACAACCACAGTCACTATTTTAAATATCTTTTCTGCCCTGTAGACAGCATCTTTCTTGACGACCCTTACTACAAATCAGAGACCAGTCTGGATCGATGTCAAGTGGAATTTACTTTCCGAAACGGTACTGTGACCAATGGGAGCATGTACAGCAGCCCCAGCCTCAGCTCCCTCAATCCTTCCCAGACTTTTGTTCCACCTTCACCCATGTCCTCCAACCTCAGCATCCCCGGCAGTGAGCTCATGCGTCCCGACTACATCCCCAGCCACCGCCACAGTGCCATCATTGCCCCGTCGTACCGACCCACACCTGAGTATGACGCTGTCATGCGGCAGAAGAGGCGCATGGTCCCCGCCCACCATGACCTCCACAGCCAGTCGCTGCGAAGTCTGAACATCAGTAATGCTTGTGCTTATCGTAAGCCGGAGGCTCTGGTGTATAGCCAGCCAGAAATCAGGGAGAGGGGCCCTTATCATAACCTTGGCCCCAGCCCTGGACCGTACACACCACAGGTAGCCCTAAACTCTGTTTGACTTTTATTTTAACTTACTGGTTTAATTCACCTTACACTATCTTTTCTCTTCATGTCCATTTTACAGATTAGTTACAGTAAGCCAGTGTCTCATGGCCCCCATACAGGAGGACCAGTCAGCAGCCAGGGTCCTTGTCATTCACCCTGTGTTAATGGAGGTGGAAACAGCAGTGGAGATGTTGGAAGCTCCATCTCCCACACTGTCAGCACACCTGAGCTGGCAAACACCAAACAGCAAGGAACTACCATGGGAACCTATGCAGCTACAGCTAATATGTTAAGAAACCACATGTCACGCCCTCCTCCGCCTTACCCCTCCAACTCTTTCCGCCCAGCTACCAGCACACCGGACCTCGCCAGCCACCGTCACCGCTGCATCGGGGGCAGCAGTCCTGAGCTCGTTACCCGCATGGTGCAGCTGTCGGTCAAGACCTTCCAACAGGACAGCTCGGCCGTGGTCCACCAATCCCTGCAGGAAGTCAGTGAACCGTTGACGGCAGCTGTGAAGCACCGGTCCACTCTGAACAAGAGACATAGCATGGAGGTCATCAGCAGCATGAGAGGCGGAGGAGGTGGGATGGAAGGACTGGCAATAAAGAGCATGAACGGTCCCCTTCTTCGGAGGAACACTCTGAGAGAACACGTGATGCCGTCATCTCAACCTCAGCCTCAGCCCCCACCACCTCAGCAGCCGAAGGAGATGCCCATGCAGAAACCTGCTCAGAATGCATCTGAGGCCTCTGTAGCACCCCCTACAGCAGTGGCCTACCAGCACCAAAAGACTCTTTCCAACGCTACCATGCTCATACACAGCAGCGAGAGCGAAGAAGAGGAGGAGGAAGAGAGGCCTGAACTGGACGTTCAGATCCCAGGCCTGAACGAGGACATTAGTATCAGTGCTCAGCTTCAGGCGGCTCTGGCTAAACTGCCCAACAAACCCCCTCCAGAGTACCCTGGTCATCCAAGACCCGCCAAAGCTCAGATCCGCTCTCACAATCACACCCCCACCCAGCGTCACAGCCACAACCCAGGACCGCACTGCAACCACGAACAGATGGACCTAAATCCAGGTCTTAACTGTGGCCAGAGCCAGGGTGGTGGCGGTGGAACTGGGGGTGGAGGGGGTGCAGGTGGGACACTGACCAGAGGGGATCAGAGTGCGGTAAACGGAGCCGTTTTAGGTCCATCCATTTCAGAACCCGACTTGACTATTGTGAAGGAGAGGGTGAGGAAGGAGCCAGTGAGGGAGAGGCCAGTGTCAGAGATGTTCTCTTTGGAAGACAGCATCGTGGAGAGGGAGATCGCTCAGAGGGTAAGGTGACCGCCCTTCCATGTGCTAAGTTGTTGTTGAGTGTAACACTTCTCAGCAGTGTTTCCATCAGAAACAAACTTTTAGAAAACTTGAAATGTCTTAAGAAAGTTTTTCATATTGACAAGATTAAAAGGTAATGAAAAATGATCAATTCATCAGGTATTTATTTGTTCTCTTTTGTTAAAAAAGTAGAAAATAAAATTATTATTATAAAGTCTAAAACGTTGCCATCCAGGGAGATATTCCACATTTCTCTTTAAAAAAATGTATTTGTTGAGGTAAAAAAAAAAAAAATGGCGTCTTTCATTTTTCAGAATGTTTCTGACAAAAATTCATTGACAAGTGCTACACAGACCTTTCACACACACACATTCAAATTTTAATTAATACCAAGACTAACTATTGTATTGTTTACTTCCAAAGCCAACTAAGTGGTACCATTTTAACCTCTTCGGGTTCTACAAAGCACTTTAAAATGTTTCTTATTCACTTACTCAGGGCTTTGTATTATTATTATTATTATTATTATTATTATTTTCTTTTTGTTACACTTTCTATTTTGAGGCCTTTTATATTCTCACTCCTGCACCAGTAAGCATATAAAGGACTGGGGATGTAGGGTTTTGCCCAAAGACTATCTGGCATCTGCAGGGCTGGGGATCGGACCTTCGATCCTCGGATTAAAAGACGACCTCCTTGTCTCTGATCCAAACCTTCCCCCAGTGTATTAATGACAAGAAGTTTGATTTACTCCTGATGATCACTGATTTAGTGCCTTTAGAACAATGTCTATGCATTAATATATTTGTATATCAATAATGCAGCTTTGAAATTATATCTCATCGTAATCAAATGGTGAGATATAAGGTAGGTGGTCGTTATTTGTTGTTTAAATGTTATTTACTTGTTGGTTTCACAGCATCTGATTAGCAGTAATCTGGGTTTCAGCACATGCTCTAGGCCAGGCAGCTAAGAGCTGTACAAATCTCTGATTGTTCCTTGAGTTGGTTGTTCTTGTGTAGGTTTGCTTTCTGTTTAGATGTAGACAGATGACACAGCATCTCAGTCCAGCTATGGGTTCAGATGTTTAATATCTGGTAGAGATAAACCTTTCTGTCCATGACTGACCTGGGTGTGTTTGTAACTTTGGACAGAAAGAAATCATGTTGAAGATATAAAGACTCAAAGCTGTTCACTCCTAGTTTAAACCAGCATTACTTCCTAATACATGAAGAACCCCTTTTGACTCTCAAGCTGTTGTTTTGACTGTCCCGCAGTGGACGAAGGAGGCGGAGCTGTCTCGGAGGGTTAATAGCATCACAGATTAGACGAGGTAATCCTTGGTGGAAGGAGGGACTATGCAGTGAGCAGCAACAAAAAGAGTTTGAGTGACAAAAAGACTCGATGCTCTGTGAAAGAAGTAGGCAGGTAAGGTTGGTAAGCATAAACAAGAAGAGGTGATCAAAAATGTGTAAGGGAGGACAGGAAGATAAGGCTTCTTAAAGGTTTTTGGAAACTGGACTCATTTCACGCCTGCTGTCAGACTACAAGGGGACCGGTAAAGCCACAAAAACATAACCACACGTTTTCATTAGTCTCCACGCTTTTCATTCACGCGCATACGTAGGCCTGTTGCATTACGATCACTGCCTGCAATCATGACACCGGGATTTTCCTCTCTCTTGAAGACGCTGGAAAGACAAAAAATGTCCGTGGACTCCATGAACAGACCGCTGATGATGGCCGCCCTCAACGGCCTCTACGTGGCCCGAATGCCCGCCATCAAGAATCCAGCGGAGGAAGGTGCCAAATCAGCTACAGACGAAAAGGTAAGATGATGAAGAGGTGCTTGGCTAAAAAAAACTGTTGTACTTTGTTTTATCTCCTAATCACAAAAAAAGGTAAATTAATTCAGATTATATGACATTTGAGGCCAGATCTGAAGTTACAGTGAATCTTAGAGAATCTGGTTCATTTATGCTAATCACATGAATTTCATTAATTCTACTTCCCACTTAGATTGTTTGCTCTGAGGGGGGGGATGAAGCCCCGTTTTTGTCCCTGACTGTTGCTAAGCTAACGAGGGCAATCCCCTTAGTGGGCTGTGGAACGCGTGGCATGGCGGTACTTATCGTCTCTGGGCCTGCTGCTATGTAAAGAATGTGACCCGAGAGAGGGTGAGCGAACCAGCCACAGAGGAAAAAGGGGGAGAAAGAAAAAGATTCTGCTCTCCCAAACATGACTGGTTTATTAAATACGTACCACCCTGAGGAAGAATGCCCACCCCTTCTTCATTTGTTGAGGTTTTAGGGCTGCGCTTCAGTACCAAAGTTAGTTTTCAGCAGGCAGTGATGACGACGGTCACATTTTAATGAGATAAACCCACCGGGAGTGAATAGTTTGTGTAAAAATGAAAGTCTTTCAGTGCTCTAAGAGGAACCAACAAATGATATATTGCTTGATGTTTAATGACTAACCCCCTTCCTTTTCCACTTTCACCCCAGTGTAAGACTTTGGAGCTGAAGCTGGAGGAGGAGCGGGTCTTCACCGAGTACGAGCAGGTGCCTAAGAAGAGGGCAAACTGCGTCGTCACAACAGCAACTTTGCCCGAAAACATAGAGCGCAACCGTTTTCGCGACGTTGTCCCTTACGAGGAGAATCGAGTCGAGCTCGTACCCAACAAAGAAAACAACACGGGTTATATTAACGCTTCGCATATCCAGGTATGTTGGAGAGATGCTCAGCTCTGGGATTTTTATCTTTCCGTGTTACAAACTGCAGCAATGCTCTTTGTGGAGCTCAGCCCCAACAAGACAAGACTTTTAGAGAGCATAAACAACCCCAACCCACACCAGTTTCTTAGGGGTTATTATATTTTAGCTGCTCATAAGCATGTTATTTCACTATTTATTCATTTGTGTGAAAATCTGAGATGTTTAAATGTAAATTTATGCAGAATCTGTGACATTTTAAAAGGTTTATTAACCCAAAACACTCAGCTGCATACAGAGGTAACTTTTAAAGGCAACATCTTAAATTTCATTCCTGTAAGTTTTCGTTGTAAACTGATTTTTAAAAAATACATTCACGCCATTTGCTTTAAGAAAGTATAGATTATTATATTTTTAATCTTTTCTACCATTTGTAATGTTCTTCATATTTGTCTGCAACCTCAGAGCTGTTAGCAACAGTCACGCTGTTCAGTCTAAATTAAAATTATTTGTTTTTTAAGGCTCTATTGTGGTCATCTCTAATCAGTCAAGGAATGGCTTGAAGGAAAGGATGAAAGGCAGCCATTGAAGGCTATTTGGGCCTTTAAGCTCTGAGCTCTTTGGACTTACTAAAGAATGTTGTCCAAACTCCGACCCTCTTAAGGAACTCCAGTTTTCCTCTCGTTGGCCTTCAACTCACGCTAAGTTGAAAACAGTCTGAACAACTTTAGGTTTATATTGTTTAATTATTGCCCTTTAAACATTGCTTCCTTGAGAACTAAAGGCCTTGTTCAGTCTGAATCCATCTCTTAATTCTGTTTACAATAAGAAGCTGGCCTAATGAATTAGCTGAGCTTTATTTAATGCCAATAAAGTTAGGAGTTTGTTGATGATCAATGTGTAGTGCTTTATATTTTTAATGGAAGGACATACAACTAAAATTAAAAAAGTAACAGATAAAGGGAAAAAAAACCTATACATTAACATTAGAGCTCTTTCGCTGCCCTCTAGTGGTAGATAAAATTATTGTTACATTTAAATGAGCTGAACATATGAACTTTTTTCACTTGAAGAATTTAAATGTTGTCAACACACAGAAGTTGTTTTTGTTGTTTGCACTGCAACTAGTTAATTAGGCGTGTGTGTTTGCTTTTCCAGGTTATGATCAGAGGGGAGGAGTGGCACTACATCGCCACCCAAGGCCCTCTAGCCAACACCTGCGCCGACTTCTGGCAGATGATCTGGGAGCAGGGGGTCAACGTCATCGCCATGGTTACTGCAGAGGAGGTACACACAAAGCACACGGCATGCACGAATAGTTTCTGGTGTGAGAAATAAGACGAGAGCCACGTGGCGTACCTCTTCCTTCACTCGTTCTGCTCGTATTAATCTCTAACCCAGGAGGGCGGCAGGTCCAAGAGTCACCGCTACTGGCCCAAACTGGGCTCCAAACACAACTCTGCCACCCACGGCAAGTTCAAGGTCACCACCAAGTTTCGCACTGAGTACAACTGCTACGCCACCACGGGGTTAAAGGTCAAACACCTGCTCTCTGGCCAGGAGAGGACGGTTTGGCACCTGCAGTACACCGACTGGCCTGAGCAGGGCTGTCCTGAAGATGTTCCTGGATTTCTCTGTGAGTCTGATTGTTTCGTGGTAATCTGTAGTTGGTGAAAATCACAGCACCTCTACAGTTTATTGGCTAAAGAAGCTCACCCTTTCCTCTGTCTCTTTCCTGGCAGCCTACTTGGAAGGAATTCAGTCTGTAAGGAGACACACCAACTCCATGCTGGATACCTCAAAGAGCCTGAACCCACCGGTGGTGGTGCATTGTAGTGCCGGTGTGGGTCGAACCGGTGTGGTAATCCTAACTGAGCTCATGATCAGCTGCCTGGAGCACAACGAGGTGCGTAGGTGCCCCAAAGACCACGCCCCTCGCAAAATCACCAAGTACTTTTTAAAATCTAATGTCTCCTCTTCTACCCCTTCCAGCCAGTGGAAGTTCCCACCATGTTATCAGAGCTGAGGCAGCAGAGGATGCTGATGGTGCAGACCATCTCCCAGTACAAGTTCGTCTACCAGGTCCTCATCCAGTTCCTCAAGAACTCGCGGCTCATTTGAGCCAGAGTGGCCTGACCTCAGCCTGCGCAGGATGTGGAATAATGCCACGAGACGATGACGGCGGTACTTAAACTTACAAAAGCATACAGACAGCTGGTGGAAAGAAGATATTCATGTGAGCTGGAAACAATCTGTGGTTTTGCAGAAATCAAAACATTTCTTTTTTATCAAGAGTATTCAGAAATAGCTCTTTATTTCCTTTTAAATCTGGTATAATTTTTTTTTTAACATGTGGTCTCCATGTAGGTCAGGTAAACAAACAACTCGTCATGGCTGCAGGTGTGAATGTGCATTCTTGATTAACATCCTGAGAGAAATCAGACGTCAGTTTGAGAGCTCGCCTGTCTGTTACGTTTGTTGTTTTTAAATTAGTCAGTATTAGACATGGTGTTATGCTGCGCGAACAGCAGGGGGCAGCAGTGTTACTACTACGCTCAACAGTCTCATTCTGAGTTTGCCAAACAAAAGTATTCCTCTAATTCCTCTATTGATCAGTGCAGCGAGTACTGACTTCAGCGTTGTAACTAATGTTTTTATTTATTTCTATAAAGACTGTGGTCACCTTCATCTTGCTGTTTGGCAAGCACGGTAATCTTCTGAAATCGTCTTAATTTTGATCCTATTTTATTTTTGAAAAACCTTTCTTAGATTCTTCCTTTTTTCCATGTAAAGATTTGCCAGTAAACACATTTTAAACCCCTGTTTCTCTTCATACAAAGTGCATTTCAACAATTTCAAAGTCCTGTTTGTTACCCTGAGGTAGGTCAAAACCTTAAAGTGTCCAAATTGGAGCTAATTTATATTGATTATACAATTAATACTGTATATATAATGTATTCTGTGCCTTACTGAAATAACAAAAATAAACTTTTTGTTTTGATCTATTATTAGCGTGAGTTCATTATAAGAACAATGTCAACATTTTAAATTTGACCTCAACCTAAAAAAAAATCTTAAAAAATCTTACTTCTTTGACAGACATAAGTGACAAAATTGCCATTATAAATAAAAAAAAAAAATCTAAATTTACTTAAAAAAAAGTGAACTTATGTCTCTTTACAGGTTATAACAAATCTACAAAACTTTTGTAAATACTACACGTGAGTGTTTTTTTTTCTTGACTTGGTACTCCTCAAATACCGAAACATAATAAATAAACTATGCATGCTTATTTTTTACATTTCTGTGTATATATTACAGCATATGTTCTCATAAGTATAAGCTTAATAGTATTTTGACATTCAGTGATTTTCTTGTTGCACTTCTGTTCTTTTTGTCAGTATTTCATCACATAGCATTCCACTGTTTTTTATATTTAATTTTCTTCTCTCTTTTGTGGTAAAACTTTCCCATACGCTTCAAACTGATGTGTACATATGTTTTGTATATGCATTCTGAGTGCATTAAGATTTGTTTTCTCTCCTCAGACACATTAAACTGTTGTACTTGCTTGTTATGCAAATAAAGCCTTATTTTCTTTAAGTCTCAGATTTCAAAATCATTTCATAAGTTGATGTTTCCTCGAGTTGCTTCCACAGCTGCGCATAAAACCTTTGATTATGACAAAATTACTGCCTACTTTAATGATAAAAACAGGAGGAAAACTCTCACAGTTCTGTAAAACAACTCAAAGGAGTGTAGGCGGCCCGCCGAGCAGCAGCAGGAATTTCTCTCTTCATTTTTGTCCCATCTCTTTGTGCACGTCTTTAACGTAGGGGTGATCCTTCCCATGAACCACCTCCATTATAGTCAATGCCTGTTTGGGGGAAAAAAAAAAAAAAAAGACCTTTAAGAACTTTTCAAAGCATCGTTTTTGGTGGTACGTGTGTGACGGACGGATGGAAGGAAGAACCGACCTTCTTGAAAGCGCTGACGGCCTCAGAGTGCCTCTCCACCCCCATGTAGATTCTGCCCATCTTCAGGTACATGGAGGAAACGTTCAGGGAGTACGGTGGGTACAGCTGGCTGCACAAGACGCGGATCGTGAATTCGCTTTTTACTCAAATTAGTCAAAAAGCAAAAAAAGTTATACATAGTAACAATAAATTAACATTAGTTAAGTTTTTATTTTCTTCGCATCTGTTGAAAATTGAATTGATATTAGTGCTGAACAGGTTTAAAAACGGAGTATCTCAGACATAACTGAGCTTTGGGGTTAGAAACAATTTTTTATAAACAACAGCTCAGGACTTTGGATGTAGGATTCTGTGGACATGTTATGAATAATTAATATCTTACTTGTTGTGGATAGATTTTGAAATGATCTCAGTTTGGAGAAATGGCTTGGACGAGCTGTTAGCTCATTAATCCAATCAGAATTAAACTTGTTTTCTGAGTTGGGGTTGTTCAAAGAGCTATCTGCAACAGGTAAGATACTAAATGTATAACCTTTCCACAGAATTCCACTTTAAAAGAGCTGAACTCTCTTTAAAGGCAATTTTTGTCAGATCCAGGCTCCCTAAAACAGGTCAAAACATACAGATGATAGTGATAAATTATTTAGTAAATGCTGCTTATGTGCAAATTATATCAAACTAATGATTGTTGTTTTTAAAACTTCACACACTTGCAAAGTGTTTAAGCATTTCATAAAACTAGCTTCAGGAACAAAATTTGGTGTTCCTGGAGGCTATCAAATCCTACCCTGTAAATATTAAAAAGGAGTTGGTTAAGACGTGTGTTTTTGTTGTGTCTCAGTACCTGTAAGGTTTAAGGATCTTCTCACCGTATCTGATGGCTCCGTCTGCATCTTGCATGTAAATGCACACGCCCATGGCCTGGTACATCATGTGCAGCATGTAGACGTTGGAGTCGTCAAAGACGGCTCCCATTTCATCCAAAGTCTGTTCACAGATCTCCAGCAACTCGCTGGGAGATGCTAATGAGTCAAGGATGCATCCTCACAAGCTGGGCTGTTCAACAAAATACTCCCAGGAGCCAAACCAATAAAGTCTCAAAAGGCAAACTTCATGGATGCTGAACTCTGATGTAAATCTTGTTTCGATAATTCAGCACTAAAGGATATTTTTAACGTGCTTCAGCGCCCGGAATTCCCTGATTTTATTCCTGGCGTAGCGCACCATGTTGCTGATGACCTGCGGCTCGATGGGGTCACTCTGCTTACGAACTTTTAACTTCACCTTGTCCTAGAAATGGGGGAAAAAAAAGAAAAAGGCGGAGCACGCCAGTCAAACCAAAGAGCAGATAATAAATTCGACAGATTTAGGAAAAAGATACATGAGTATTTTAATAAGGTCTGCAGATGTAAACCTTCCAGACTTACTTTAGACTTGCTTTTGCACTCCTGACAGTCGCAGGTGAAGTAATAAGACTCCCTCAGCCTGGTGTTGCGCTCCTCTGTTGGAGACAGCAGGTCGATGTAGCTGATGAGCACCTGGACAGAGAAAAAACATGAATTCCATTCACACCCTCTGTCCTTGACATGGCTGTTGTTGTTTGCTGGCAAAAAAACCCAAAAACACCCAAAATGACCAGCTTTCAAACCACACACACACACACTCACTGCTGTCTTGACACACTGATGAGTAAACGGCACTAAACTTGGAACAGGAAACATTAGATCGCTCATTTCTACATGTTCTGGTGCTTTTCAGTCAGTTTTAGCTTCTCAAATATAATCTCAAGTTTCTTTCTGATCCGTTTTAAAGATGTGATTTTAAATCTGAGAAAACATGCTTGCATGTTTGTTTTTTAATAATAATTCATCAGCAAAGCTATAAGATATATTAGTGATTTACTGTTGATGGTACTTCTGGGTGTGACTTTATTTAGTGGACAGATCTGTGAGCCACATTCCTTTTCTCAACTAACACATCACAAAACAGGCACACAAACTCATTATTGAGCTAAAACTAGCTAAATGAATGCATGCCACCTGCTGCCTTATATGCCTGAATTTATGATTTGGACTTGTTGCCCTGAGATGATGGCTGTTATGAATTGTCACAAACTGAACTGAAGCGATACGGCACGTTTCAGACTTCCTCTGCTACTACTCAGGGGAGGTTAAGTTCCTCCTCCAAACACTAAAAAAAACAAAAAACAAAACTACAAACGAGATCCGACCCTCGTCTAAAGGCGGCCGTCTGTTTTCCTCACTTCATCTCCTGGTTTCATGTCCTTCACCGCCCGGACCTCGGCTGACGCTCCGTTGTACGTGACGATGACGCTGGGCAGGCAGCTGTGATTTATCAGCGCCACGCTGAGGGGAGAGACAGAAAGATATTAGAATAAAAACACACTCTCCACTCTAACTCCTTAAAATAGACCCAGGGGAAAGTTAGTTAAGTGGTAATAACTTCATGCACTCAACAGAGTTTTCCTGAAATATGTGAACAACCATGTTGTTACCTGCAGAACAAATTGGAGCTCAACAAACAGGTAAGAGTTGTTAAAAAAAAAAAGTGAGAACTCCTCCTTACTCGGGATAGATTGCAGTACCCATTTGGGAAAGTTCATCATCCTCAACAGTGAAGCCGTTACAAGCCACCTGTGAAATGAAGCACACAAGGAGGAAAGTGAAAGATGATGCAGACCCCACCCCCTCCCCCAAAACCAGAGGAGCAATGTCAAATCACCACGTGTGTACCTGGGAAAAGAGCTGGAGCAGGCCTTTGTGGTCGGGTATCTCCAAATGTTTGGAGTAAAAACGATAAAGCCCAGCGATGTCTGCCTCAGTCCGCTCCCTTTTCTCGTTATCTTCATCCTCCAGATCTGTGACAGGCAGAGAGAGGCGCGGAGGTTCGGACTTTACTGTTCAAATGTTTTCTTTTTGTCAGTTTTTAACAACACCCGATAGCAAACTCGGTGGGTTCTAAACAGCACAGCTCCTGCTGTTCTTCTGATAAACTGCCTTGTTATGAATCTTTTCTAGCCTTTGCTGTAAATGCTTGTTGTTTACGTCTGGCTTCTACAGTCCTCGGAGAGGCGGGAACACAGAACTCTGAGAGAACAATAGCAGCAGTGAGTGAAGATAAATGGGACGGCTGGCAGTAAAAAAGGAAGACTGGGAAAACTCCTACAGTTCATTCATTTTGTCCCGAATGTTCAAAGATTGATAAAATGTGCAATTTAAAGCATTATTATGAAACTACACAAGTTACTTAAACAGTTACACCTGCTAAAATCTGACCTGAGAGCACAGAAAATAAATGATTTAAGAATCCAGTTTACAGGTGTGAAGAAATACAGAAATAAAATGACAGACTGAATGAATTTTACACCATGAATTTTAAGATCTACCATCAATCTGTGTAACATCCAAGTAAAATAGCAAGAGAAGATTAATTTTAGCAATCACGTCTTGAATGTTAGAAGTTGTTTTCAATCATTTGTAATTTGAGACAACATGTATAATCAGCTGCAACCCTTTCATACAGACAGACACTTTACATTCATCCATGCCATCAGGTGTCAAAGTGCTTCTGCCTCCCATTCAAGTAGTTCTCCGTGTTACGGCTCTGGACACCATCTGACCCACATTGTAGGTTATTTATAGACGTGGCTTTGAGTCTTTCGGCCATTTATCCTCGGCGTGGTTAGACCTAGATACTCGGGGCTTTAGCTCTGGATGTTTTCTGAATAAACCCCAATCCCAATACAGAGGAAACTTTTAAAAAGGCAGTTCTGCTCAAATCAGACATGAAGTGTCTAAAATGATTAAGATGTTGAACAGAAAGCTCAAGCAGGGTATGTTGTTAATTATTATAGGTCGTTACTTATTGTGGTGTGGTGTGGGACCCTGAAAGTGACCCACGTGCGCAGAAGGCGACGTGATGCCACGCAGCCCGGTTACGACAACCCCTCGAGTTTAGCTTTAACAGATTTATCACCTCGAACACCGATCAAGCCCAAAACCTCACTTTCATCAACGGTGTCTGCCATGCTCATTTCATCAAGTGTCTACATTTGATCTTGCTGCTTCCTGCCGACTCTGATGCAGAACTGTGGATCCCGTCACACTTCAAAGACGCAAAAGTCGGAAACTTTTCTTGAAATTTTTTTGAACGTGCACAAATTTCTAGCGAGACTGTGAGGCCCTGCGACTCGTGTGAGGAAATGACCATTTTGAGACTCCCTAGTTTGTTGCCAACAGTCAAAACCTGACAAGATACAGGTTTAAAGAACAGACACAGATTCCTTCATTATATCATTACATTCCACTGACAGTAACAGAAGTCAAACCTCAGATAAAAGTCATGCATTATTGTGCGATAAAGGATAATAACTCACGTGACTGCAGCTCTTCTATGAGCATCATTTTCTCAGAAACACAGGGCTCTTTCTGCATTTTCTGCAAAGAGTAGGCATATTTAAGAACAATTATCTTCCTGAACTAACACATGTGCCTCAAAATGCCCAAGAGTTGCTGCCTTCTTCCTCAGTGCCCAACCTTCGTAGCGAGGATCCGAGCCACCAGGCGAGTCGTCTCCGACGGGCACCACTTCTCTCCAAACGCAGTCATTGCCGAACACTCCAGCTTGTGCATGGCCCAGTCTCCTTTCTTCACACATTGTAACAAAAGTAAAACAGTTTTCCTTAACAGAAACGTGTTTTATCCTGGATTTATTTTATGGCTTAGTCAAAGTTTCCTGACTTTGTCATACCTGAGCATTTTATACATAAAACATTTAAACATAAAAACTTCACAGAGCAACAAGTGGGCAGCTGGTGTAGCCTGAAGTTGAGCTGAGTAACTTTAATTTGGACTGGAAAGAACATTTTAGCATCATACATAATTTTGTCCTTTCTGTATCCTTAAAAAAAACAAAAACATATTTGTTCTGATTTTTCTAATTTTTGCACCTGATAAGAAAACCTAAAAGCCAATACTACAGAATCACAGCACAGGTTTCTCACCAACCCTATAAACATGTCAGCCATAGTTTCACGTTAATGATGGCTAAAACAAAAGAAACGTAATGAACTGACATGTTATTTACCCCACTGAACAGAGCAGTTTATTTGAGCACTTTAAAATTAAACTTGACCCTTTTTTCCAATTCAGAAAAGATTTGTTCCTACCTGGCATTTCTTGTTGCAGTAAGAAGCCTTCTTGCACTTCCCGCATCTCGCCAATCCTTCTTTCCTACAAAAACACGTCATTAAACTTAAAAACCATCACACAACTTTGTACAATTTATTATCACATCAACATAAAAACATCCCCAATCAGGGATCATTACCACCAGCTGCTGAAGGTTTACCCATGTCTATTTGTCTGTAGTGTTAGCAAAATATCTCATGAATCACCAGACAAATCCTGATTAAACGCTCAGGAAGTAACCTACAACAAATTAAGTTTTTGGAGTCTACCTCGTTCAAGATGGCTGCCACACCTTAGCAAACACAAAAATGGCTACAAATCTGACATTTTTACAGTTATAGAGCTAAAATATGGTGTGGTAGTAGCTGAGAGTCATCCCCAACACATACACATAAGATCTGTTTTTCAAACTTTGCCATTAACTATTATAGTCAGCTCTGCCTGCCTGTTAGCAAAATATCTCACAAACCACTGGACGGATTTCAATGAACCTTTCAGAAAGTGATCACTGGTTGTTCTTCTACAACTCGTTAACATTTGGAGTCCACTAATTACATACGGCCACCACAGCTGATCGACATTAAACACAAAATGCACCCGTACTGAATTATCTGGTTCTCTAACCGTATCTGATGGTGTTCAGGGTTTGCATGAACCTCTGACTGCCCTGCCTGATAGCTCTGGGACAAGAAGCAGCAGTTGCTGGTGGCCTGCAGTAACTGATAGCAACAGGGGGCTTTCAGGCATTCTCTGATATTAATAGAGCGGGCCTCGCCACGCACCAGCTGCCCCGTAACGCGCTGAAGAAGTGCAGGAGCAGAAACAACTGAGCGGCTCATTATGCCAGAGCCACACAAAGTTCATATAAGCTGCTATTTTATCAACCTTTTGCACTGTTTCACATTACACTTATGTGCATAGAGGTTTGTGCAAAAGCAAACGCTAGCAAGTACCTGTAGCACTTCTGGTGCGGACTGAAGCACATGAAATTATATCTGGTTTGACGCAAAATTTACGATGATGTCAAAGTTTATAAAATACCAGTCACATGAATTGAAGGGTGTAGGAGAATCTAGTTTGGTCTTGGCCCAGGTCAGACTAGCCATTAGCTCATCAGTCTGGTCAGAATCAAGCTTTATTTCTGCAAACTGATACCGTTCAAAGAGCTATACAACAGGAAAAATTAAATGGTTTAAAGCCCAACTTCAAAAGACCTTTTAACCTATTTTTTAAATATGCAACTTTATGCCTTCTGATGAACTGCTGGGTTATGGTTCAAGTCTAAGAACTTTGCATAAACCCAAATCAATTCTTAAGCATGTGAAAGAGTGATGTTGTGTCTTTAAGATGCATAATTTAGGTTAACACATCCAAACTGATGTCAGTGGGGGAAAAATATGGGAGGTGACTTTTTAAGATCCTAGGAAAAGGTACAAAATGGACAAGCATTAGGGTAATGATTGACCTGAAGGATTTCATTGTTTTGATAAATATTCTGAAAGAGAAGGTAGTTAGGAATATGAAAGGTGTGGTTCAGGAATAAGAGACACAAGCACGAACAAAAATAGATTTTGTGACAGTTTTTCACCCATGTGTGGGTCTAGAATACCCAGCAGAGTCTGGTGTGGAGGGAAAGGCTCTCCAAACTACATTTATTATTAAAAATAAATGTGTTGCTGTTGCACATGAACTGGTAGAGTTTTGTGAGGATGCCGGGCCGTATTTCATTAGTTACCTGGTGAAGCAGAACTCGCAGCAGCTGCCTCGCTCCTTGGCCGACAGGACGGCCGCGTACGCCGGGCAGGACAGCAGCAGCTCCCCGACCTTAAAGGGTCTCGTAACGCGGAGCCCTCGACCCTTTCCGGGACTGTCGAACTTCTCCAGCCCCTCCATGCTGCTCCGAACCACGGTGGGCTTCTTTCGGAAATGAGCCGCCGAGGTTGGAAAAGAAGAAGCGGGGTCATGTGGCAACAAGTGTCGGGGCGTCACCCCCTCTTTTTTTTATTTTTTTTTACCCATTCACATTTCACTCCACCTGCAGTTACAGCACCAAACATCAGCCAGAAATTACTTTAAATTATTTCCTCACTGTTTGAGCCCATTCATGAGGGCTAAATGTCCATGACTAACTAAATATTAGAAACTAGCTAGCGATCCGGTCAGTTTCCAATTGAAGAAACTTTTTCTTTTTCGCTCTTTTTTAAAGTCATTTTTTCCTTAAACGAGTGAAACAGCGCCCCCCAGCGTTTGGTTACCGCCAGCACATCAGGAGAAAAGGAGATTACAACAAGTCAATTTGAATCAGAAGCTACTTTTTTACTTCATAACAGCTTTTTTTTTTGTAATCTTTTAAACTGGTTATAAACCATATATCTTCAGGGTTTCTGAAGGTCCTTTAGGTGTTTCCAGTTTGCATATGTGGCTCAAGACAAACATAAAAATTGCTTAAGTTTCATTTGAATCTTATGTGTGTAACATGAGATTTTTTTTAAAACAGCAAAATCTCAGATACTATAAAGAATTTTAATATGGCAGCAATACAATCCAGCAGTTGCAGCATAGTATGTGAAAGCATTTGTCATAATTACTTGCTTTGGCAATTTTACATTGTTTCCTGAGCATCCTTTTTGACTTTAAATGAATGGGAACTGTAGTCACTAAAGTCATTACCAAAGCTGCTGTTAGAAGGGACCTCTCAAGACACTAAGATTGTCTTACAGAATGGCTCATGACGCATGATCCAGAAAAATTGCAGGTCAAGGCAGAATTCAACAGCCTCTGAGGGACATTTAACAGATCTATGTTTGACTTAAAACAGGCAACACTAAAGTCTAATGTATGTTTCAGATAATATTTAGACAAACATGCCTGATAGCTTGCAGTTTACCTCCAAGGGTTTCTGTACTTCTACGACAGTTCCACCTGGTGGTAAAGGCCAACAGAGCCATAATCCTCAACCTGGCTGCTGTTTTTTTTGCATCTGTCAGGTAAATAAATTCAAAATAATTAGTCTTTCCAACAACACTGGGCTTGTAGTCTTTCACACGTCATCAGGATCAGGCATTTAGAGCATAAATGAAAGTTCAAATTTCAAGCAGGAGTCCACTTCAGTCACATTGTGCCATCATGTGGATGTTTATTGTAAGTGCATCTTCAAATCAAGGAGAACTTTGTCCATGAAGTGTCTCAGTCTGGATTCAGACAGATCTTAGATGCAGACAGATTATCTGGCAGAACGGAGTGGGTTCAACAGGGGCAACTAGCTTTCCTTTTTTTTTTTTTTCTAAAGCACAAATATAGACAGGGAGGGCTCAGGTCAGGTCTTGAGTGAATTGAAATATTTTACAATCAACCACCCCAACACATACAGTACATGTGAGTGGGCCTGCACTCTCTCTCTCTCCCACACACACTCACGCACACACGAGTACACACAAGCTGGAACCACAGTGAAGATTTGTCCCTCATCTGTATCTGAAGGCTTTATCCAACCTTGCCCCAGTTTTCCTGCGATTTATTATAATTCCATTTTTTCGGTCTTTCAATCTAAAGATTTGTTCCTCCCCATTTTTTAATAACCTGCAAGCAAAGGGAGGCATGTCCCCTGAGAGATTATGTGGTCGTCTCTGGCGTCTCGTCTTGATTACATCAGAGGAACCGGGTTTGATTTGGAAGAAACCCCCTTGTTCCGGCACACGATCTCTTTAGACCTCCCCATCGTGCTGATTTTCTTTGCTTTGGCACAGGAGGGGGGATGATCTTGATGAATATGATCTGAACAAGAGAGGAAGTACAGTGGGATTAGGTGAAAAGGATTATAATTTCCAGTGACGAGAAATAATAAGAAACAATAAATCCTAAGTAGATTTAGTTCTCAAGAAAACCCTGTTAGGGTAAATCAGGAGAACAAGAGTCAGGGCAGAGATATTAAATGAATACCGACGGTAGATCAGTCCCTCTTTTTGTCTTGCAAACCAGCCTTTGACAAAAATCCATTTTTTTATTATTACATGTTGATATGATTTACATAACATCTCCTTTTAATTTGTGTTAATTAAGTTGGCTGATTGTAATAAAAGAACTAAACCACTTCCTGTCTTAAAACAGCTATGAAACTTAGGTAAAATAGCAAAAATGTTCTGTTTTGCAGCAGTATAATGAAGAAACAGACAAAGTTTATTTCTATTGTCTATAAGTGGCATATTTAATTACTACTTTGGTGGCCTTAAATAGACTTCCAGAGTCCAGAACTGAAGAAACAGAAGCTGCATGGATCAGGATCAGCATCATTAGGTACACTTTAACTCCTCATGTCGGTTTTTTTGTTTTTTCTTTTGTAGAAAGCTCTTTGAACTACCTCAGTTTGGAGAAATAAAGTTTAATTTTGACCGAACAGACAAGCTAACAGACCAAGCCAGGCTGAGACCAAAGTGGATTTTTCCCATCTTAAATAAACCCTCCAATCTCAAAAATTTCACAGCGGTCTATATAAATGCTATTTTATAAACCTTAACACTACTGTCAGTTTCACATCACATCGTTTCTTTATGTTTATGAGCTGTTTACATAAAAAAATAAAAAACTGGAAGAAATTCAAAATGCACACCAAACAGAAGCTCATCAGGTTAAGATGACAGAAATCCACTTTTCTTTCTGACTAGCAGTTAGCTCATCAGTTTGATCAGAATGAAACTCTATTTATCCAAACTCGGGTAGTTCAAAGAGCTATCTACAACAAGTAGGATGTTAATTGTTCATGTCACCTTACTTCACTATCACTTTAAGCGCTTGATGTAAAAATAAGGCATAGATTTTAGACTGAGGGAATTTATGTCATATTACAGTCAGGTAATTACATGGTTAATACTTTGATAATTATGATATATTGTCTGTTTGTTACACCTTTAATATCAAACTAAAACCCCACAGTTACCATCTTGTTAATGAGCTGTAACTATAATTACTAAATAAATAATTACAGGAATGTCAAGTGTTGTTTTTTTTCCCCTACTGTCTCATACTTTATCTCCCCTTTTTCTCTTTTGCCTGCATGAAGACTGTTGCTGCTTTTGCATCCTGACGAAACCCCGCATGCATTTCTACCTCCTGACCATACTGTTGATGGATAAATGCAGTACATTGTCACGTCGGGGACCTCATAAAGCAGCAGCTGATAATGCCTCTTTGCCACGAGGTCACAGACGAGGGTTGTGTGTGAAATCCATTGTGGTTAAAGATCTCTGCTTCTTTTGAACTTTGCGGTGGACTGAGGCCTCCTCACCCGATACTCGCGACCTTGTCATCACTGGCTGTTCTCGGCGCTAAACAGGAGTCAACGGCGGGGCAAGGCGACAGAGGCGGACATTACAGTGTGTTTGCATCGAGTGGGGAGAAAGAAGAGAGTAATTGATAGTTGCAGCTTGTGCAATCACAACCCAAGACTGAATGTGATTAAATATTTCTCTGAGAAGTACTCTGTACACACACACACACACACATATTCCACATTCTTCTTGATGAACTCACACTCGTCTCAGACAATGTCTAGCATTTCTCTTCGTCCCTTGTCGGTTAGTTTTGGAGCCAAGCCTTAAGCCTTAGCCCCTCTGTCTCCACTCCTGGCTGGGGGGGAATGCGACGCCGGACGGCCGTCTTAGCCCTGAGGGCTTTGCAGGCGCGGAGCCTCATCCCTCACTGTTTATCCATGTGTCTTTGCTTTGGCTCTGGCCCCCTACGCTGCAGGCCGCCGTGGACTGAGTGGGGTCCGTGCCCTGTGTCACCCACCTAAGCTCTGCTTTCACTGGGGGGCTTATCGCCTCACCCCTCGGCTGCTTTATGAGCAGACAGCTGGGATGATCTGTCTCCCTCTTCTGTCTTCCCTCGTCCTCCCTTCTTGTGTCTTGGTTTGCTGCTTCTTTTAGCTCCTTTCTGTTTTCATCTTTGTTCTCGTGACTTTGTCTTTCTTGATGCTGCCAGTATTTTTGTATCATTACACACACAGACACACATATAAGGAACACATTCATAAGTTGCTGTGCTTATAGACAGATTGCGGTGTAATGCAGTTTTAATGTAATGTATTTAACACATTTTACACCTGTTCAAGCTGACACACTTGTGACCCATCGCACAGGTGGAGCTGAGCTCCAAGAGACGCCTTTGATTTGAGTTTATCCTCTGGATTCATGAGCTTGGAAGACCTTGAACTTTAAAAAAAAATACAGACTAAGATTAAGTAATTGATTTGTGCACAATCAGAAAATTATTTAGCAATTGATTTGATCAGAGCATAATGGTTTTACTCATTTTCAAGTGAAAAGGCCAAACATTTGATAATATATGAAGAATTTAGAAAATAGTTAATAACTGCAAATTCTGTAATAACTCAGGCTCATAGCTGGCAGGTCCACTACCGGCCTTTATGGAAGAACTTGTGAGTTTGTTCTCCTTGGTTAATCATAACTGCAGGGATTCTGAAGTATGATGTTTTTTCTCTGTGAACCCTATCTGAGCAGCTCAGAACTGCACAAAAGTTGGCCATTATGGCTGAATGAACACCGATCGCTCTTTGTGTTCTCTCTATTCTTTATGTTTATCCACTGGAACTTGTCTTCCAAAATGGAGGATACACCATGTGATCAAACTGTAAAATCATCTTGGAGCAATCTATATAGGTTTATAAATAGCACTCAGCTGGATTTCTATTAATTCTTTTACACTGGAGTTGGTTTAAGATGATAGAAATCTGCTTTGGAACTGCTCGGACTAGCTGTTGGCTCATCTCCAACAGGAGAACTTCTGCCTGAGATTCCAAACTGATAACGAGCCTTAAAAAAGTCTTAACTATTTCTTTAAAGATTGAACTATAATCAAACAAACTTTGTTAATTCTTCTCTCATTATCTCAGAATGTTTGTCCCCTTGCTTTCCTCCCTTTTCAGTTTCCACACAACCATTTTTTTTCTTTCTTCTCTTTTGCTGTTCTTCATCTTTTTTCCTTTCCTTCATTCCTCCTCTTTAAACTCCTCGCTGTCCTCTTTAGTCGTCCAGCTAAACTTAGACGTGACAACAGTTGCAGGGTGACAGCGAGAGCTAAATAAGACCAGAACAATAACGGCACCCCCCCTCTACTCCTCCTCATCTCCCCCTTTAATAGACTGCCATTGTTCTCCCCCTCCACTGTTGCTCTTCCAGGGAGTTTGTTAGCTATGCTAATGAAGGTTGGGCTTGTGTAGGTTTAGCGAGCTGGGATTTGATGCTCTTTAACTGGGCACTTTTAGAAAAGAAAGACGATCATAAGTGTGGTCGGCCAGCTATTTACCACCAGTCAAATGTCACGAGCGTGTTGAGGCGACACAGCAGTGGAAGTACATGTGAGATCTGTTACATTTCCCAACCACTTGCCTCTGTTCAGCATCTGCACGGAGTAAATGTCACAATGGAAGCGGCCTGAAAACAAATAAAAGAAACTGATCAGCTAACATCCCTGAAATGCACATTGGGCTGGATATGTCACCGGGCTAAATCCTTGCAGACAATAAGGGAGTAAGACAAGATGCAGAGACGACGGTTAAGTTTAGCGCAGTCAGTCATTCAATCAGTCAGTAAGTCTGTAAATAGCCCAGCCGATGGCTCCTTTGAGCTTTCCTCTAAGAGGAATTCTCTTTCTCCTTGGTGTATTAATAGTGCCTGTGCATTGTTTCCTACAGCAGCACTCCTCCAATCAAAGGAAGTTGGCCTGCCAAGTATACAGTTATTTTCCTTTGTCCCTATGTTTAGCAGGCATGTAAGAGTCAGATATGTGTGTGAGAGATACTGCATGGATGAAGGTACTTTGGGGCTTTATGAGTAAGTGCGCGCATGCTTACAGGGATTATATCAGTATGTCTGTTTATTTATGCCTGTTATCATAAATGTACAGTGATACATCCTTGAATTGTTTCTGTGTGTCAGTCTGTCTTTCAGCTAAGGGACTGTAATTAAAAGTAATTTCCTTTTTTTCCCCATTTTGTGTCTGTTTCATATGGAATGATAATTTGATTTGTTTTAATGCTTTAAAAATGCGCTTAATAAAATTAGACTTTGGAGTATAAATCAAAAAGCAGTTAGGTTTGTTTAAATAGAAATAATTACATTTTAATGCTCTCAGTGGCCCCACGTTTTCAGGGTAATTAATGATGTTCTGCAAAATATGATTGCCAGACAGTTTAAATGTTGCAGGCTTGTATAACATTAGTGCCAGAATAATGTTAATGCTCTAACCTGTAGACTGACAGATGATTCAGAAAGTACCCAGATGTCCTCACTTTTGGCAAAATAACCAGATGTTTTTAGGCCCTCTTATTTCATCGTTCTTGAAATGTGTGAAGAGTTGACAAAACTTGACTGAATATAAGTTTGCCTTTGAATACTTCAGATAAAATGTGTGTACACATTTTAATCAGACGCATTAACAATAAGTAGCTGCTTGTGTCCCCGCCACACCAGCAGGGGGCGACCACGAGCACTGATATAATTCTGCAACAAGACTGTTTATTTTTTGTAGAGTGATACAATAGAAAAGCTACACAAGGTTAAATATATTTAAAAAATGACAAACTAATTCTATAGTTTTAATAACTTGCTGTTTTGTCTTAGTTGGGGCTGTTAGCTTGTAAACACAACAAATATCTTGGTTTCTCTTCCCCGACTCTGCCGACGTTGCTCTTCCTCGTGCAATGAAGCAAAACCGTTACAAATAATCAAAGCAATAGTTTAGATTTGTTTTAGGTGGGGTTCTGTAGAAAGATTCTGAACAATTATTATCTTACAAGTTGTAAATAGCCCTTTGAAAGGCCTCAATATGGTGAAACAGTTAATTCTGTCCTGACTGATGAGCTTACGGCTAGTCCCAATGGAGCCCAGACCAAAATGGATCGCTGCCATGGTAAAACTACCCCAGTCTCAAAAATGTTATAGCAGTTCATGCTAACAATTTAAAAGATTAAAAATGGAATTCACAAACTGCTATGAAACTGAGATTGGAGTAGTTTAAAGATAACAGCATTCCACTTTGACCAAGCTGCTAGCTTGTTAGTCCAGTTCATAGACTGTATTCTGTAAACATCCTCTCTCATCGTTGGGAATTTAGGACATCAGGATTCGGTGTATGGGAGAAGCCATGTTGTATTTTTGGGACCAGAGGCTGCACACTGAGGATGTGGGGCTACAAGTCCAACAATCATGGTGCTGCATGACCTTTCTTTTAATCATGAACAAAGTAATTACAACTAAATGTTGAAAATTAACATTTGAACATACAGCAGCAAGGTGAAAACAATTTGTATCAACAAAAGTTAACACCTAAGACACCTAAAACACATTTATATATTTAAAATATATTTTTATATACAGCTGTTTGTTTAAGTGAAAGGGGGTGAGACTTAAAACTTGTACTGGAGCCACCTAACAGGGAAGGCTGGTCCAGTTTCATCCTTTGGGTTCCCATCAGAGGTCTAGGTATGGACAGTCAGAATTAAATTGTATTTCTCCAAACTGAACAAGCTATCTACAACAGGTAAGATACTAATTGTTCAAAATGTTTTCATGGAATCCCACTTCAGAAGATCTGAGCTGACCCTTTAAGAAAAGAAAAATATTATTTGACTGAAAAAGACAACTTTTCCCTTTTGCCAGAACTTCTTTCTTTTTGTGTCTTGCAGACAGTAACGTGCAGAGAGTAGTTGCCTGACATGAACACACAATCATAAAACTCATATAGTGACGCCGAGCGAAGCAAGTTGGACAGAACGTGGCCAAGTGGTGGCGTTGAGGCATCATCAGTCACTTGGAGTCTGTCAGTGACTCACCAAGGACACAATGGAATTAGTGAGATTCTCTGCAATGTGACAGCTTGCTCTGGCTAAATGGTGTAATAATCTACCCCTCCACTCACAAACCTCCAGCAGCACACATCCACACATACTCATTCACATCCCCCCCGCTCCTCCTGCCTGTTTGCCCTCCCCATACCAACTGGCACAGATAACATTGTCTTAAGCTATAAAAAAAGATTTTTTCCCCCCTCCCTCCATTGCGGTAATTATTGAATTAATGCAGATGGAGAGAGACATCTGCATGTTGAAGTGTTGGCCTCCCTCTTATGTGCAGCAGATGTTCCCCTGTCATTTACTCAAATTACGCCGCTTAGATACAGGACAGACAGGGAAGGGGGGTGCAGAAGGGAGAGAAAGTTATTCGCCAAGGCGACATTGTCTTACAGCCCTCTGAATATCAGCTCCGAAAATTCATATTGCGACTGTCCTTCAAGCAAAACTTCCCTTCCAGTTCGTGGATCTCTCCTCCATGAAAGTTATGTCTGTAACTGTTTTATCATAAAGATACTGCAAGATAATTTGGGCATAAAGCAATAAAAATAATTATAATAATGGAGATACGGTGCAAATGCAAATAGGCAACACAAATAGTCAGCAAATGCAGTTTTGCTCTAATAAGTGCACAAACACTTTTATATACATATATAATAATAAAAATGAGTTAGAAACAATAATAGTCATCACCTTGAAATAATCCAGGAGGATTATGGTCATTGTTTGTTTCATTTTGTTTTACAGCTAACATTAAAATAACTAAATAAATTTGCTGGGTTAAAGCTATTGGGTGGTAGGTTTGATCAAATCTTGGGTCAAAAGGTTTCACCAAGTTGGACGTGACTGGACCTCTGCTTTAGGATGAAATGAGTGAAGGTGTGACAGTGAAAACAACTAATGAAATGATCCATCCATCCATTTCCTTTCCTTTCCGGGTCGCGGGGAGCTGGTGCCTATCTCCAGCCATTACTGTGCGAGAGGCGGGGGACACTCTGGACAGGTTGCCAGTCCATCACAGAGACACATAGAGACAAACGAGACAAACAACCATTCATGCTCTCACTCACAACCAGGGACAATTTTAGAGCTCATGTTTTCTTAAATTACAGATTCGTGCAACTCAGCTTTATTTCAATATCTTAAATACAGAATCCAACTTAAAGCCTTTTAAGTATCCAAATAATACAGTTTGATCTAATAAAAAAAAAAGCCACGTAAATGTAAATATTCACTTTAATAGCTTCACCAAGCAGCTGACTCCTTGATCCTGATTACTGCTGAGGACCTGATATTAAAGATCAGACTGAAGGGACGACGTCCTCTCAAAGATTATCCGTTGATTATTTGAAGCAGTGTCGAGACATGAAAAGAGGCCGTGTGTGTGTGTGTGGCTGTGTGTCCCTGATGACAGATAACCAGGGGACCTTCTCCTTGGGATTATATTCCAGGTTAGTTCGGCCTCATCTCTCTGGATTATGTTGATAAAAACATTCTTGTATTATATTTCTGTGCTTATTGTATTAATACTCTCAGGCAGTTCCCAGAAAAAGCTCCGTTCCATGCCTGCTCTAAGGTAATCTTCTTCCACTTGAGCTTTTAAAATGTTTTGGAGGGTTGGCTATCTTTGTAATACCTATTTTCTCCACTCTTATAGGGTTTATTTTACCTTTTCATGTCATTGCTTGATGCAAATTATATATCTATAAGAAAAAAGGGAGTTCAGTCAGTGTCTTCATTGTGTTTTCGGTTATATTTTTCTTCCATTTTGAGAGGAAAAGAGCAGAGCTTTGGATCAAAACGCGCCTTTAATGCATCTTATTATTGCTGTGTAATGATGATCATAAAACCTTTATTTACTACTCTAAACAGTAAAGACAAATCCATAAAATCTCTAACTTTGGAGCCTTTGTTTAGTCTTTTTTATTAGATTACCAATGCAATTTCCACATTATCATAAATACGAGTGGATTAAAGTTTATTTGAGCTCTGGTAAGATTTGTCTTTCTCTTCTTCTGTACATAACTGCTAATGCATTTTGGTTTCTACATAAAAGCAGAACAACTGAAATGTTTCTAAGTTTGGAAAAGATTAAATTATTTTTCTCAACATGCAGAAGAATTTTATTCATCACCGTGTTGCAAGCCTATTGTGCTATTTATCAGTAGCACAAATACTTCTCATTACTGAGCAATACTTCAGAAACAGCAGTCTGATTTCCAGAGTGCATCACCAATATCTTAATATGTTCAGCCTGAAGGGAAGTTGCAAACATTACAAAAAAAGATGTGTTTCACTCTAGAGATGTTCATTTTTGTGGTCTATTTCTTTCAGCCCGTGACTCCAGAAAGTATTTCTCAAAATCCCAAGTGAGCATCTCAGTTTGTTTGGGACTTGATTTGAGAGCATATTCACCAAGTCACTACATTTGTTTCAACTTTAAAAGGTACATAATTCCAGAGGCGGGCCAAGAAATTTTACCTTGGGTTGCAAAAGTGGGGCACAAGGTTCCAGCAGGGGGTGCAGAGTTGACTAAATTTCATTTTTATTACCATTTTAAAAACATAAATTATTTTTTCCCCTAAGCATTGGTGATGCATTTGAGATTAAACAGTCTCAATAAAAGAGTTGCCCAGTGTAAAATTACTTGTACAGAAAAGGTGGTAAACTCATTTTCACAAGGGGCCAAAATGTAAAATCTGATTCTGTGCAGATGTTACCGTCTTTCAAAATGTACAAAATTATTTTAACTAGCCTAGACATAATGTGGAAACTGGGGTGAGAAGATTTTTATTTTGTTTTGGCCACTATCATTTTGTGCCACCCCCGAGAACCGTCACTGCATAATATTAACTTAAAAATGTCTGTTTGCTCTTGAGCTGCAAGATCTCAATACGTAAAACAAAAAACCAAACTGAAAGCAAAACTCAAGTGTGTTTTTATAAACAGAATAGTGCTGAAGACATAATAGTTTAGTAAATTTAAGTATGTAAGATGTAAACTAGTGGTGGTTGATGAGTTAGAGTTTATAATTTTGACCTAAAAAAGTGCTTGCATGAGGGTCATCAGATAGGCAAAGCATAGTATATGTATATATATATATATATATATATATATATATTAGTATAAGTACTAGAATAAGACCTATGATTGAATCCTCATGACTGATCTGCATGACATGAGGGTTTTTGAGACATCTCCACATGGTAAGACCATGCGGAAAATTAAAATGAACAAAATTATAACCTACAAATGTATTTGTTGATCTTTTGTGGTAGATTTAAGTGGCCAATACTTTTTTGACAGATATGAAAGAGCTGGCATTTTGCTGAAAAAATACAAATAGAAACTCCTTTATTGTTGAAGAAACAGTATAAAACAGCTGTTGTTTTGCTGAAAAACACAAATTATGATAGAAAAATACCCAAAACTGTGTTAAAAATAGCTAGACTTCTTAAAACAAAACAATGCAGGCAAGAAAAAAATCAAACAAACCTGACACATAAAGACTTGCACAGCTAGAATTTAAACCAGAGACCATCTTACTATGAGACAACAGTGACACCACTCCACCACCTTAACGAGTTCTTTACTTTTTTTTTAACACTTTGCAGAACATCAGATAAGTTTGTCTATCTGCAGCCTTTTCATGTAACTCAAAAACAGATGAGCACACTTTTCCTGTTTAGGTCGAAGTAAATTGTGGATTTGGGGAAAAAACTGAAATGGTGCTGGAAGTTGTCACCCTCAAGGTCTGTAAGGTTACTTTAATCTTGTTTTGAGCATAAATAGTGGATTGCGCCCATTTTCACATGTACTGTTGCAACTCTTAGTTTTACACTTTCCCCGAAAAGCCTTCAATGAATCAGCAGCTACACACACACACACACATGCACACACGCATGCACACACATCCCACACAAACACACGTAGTCCCTACCTCCCAAAGCCCAACAATCCCGTGGAGTCTGTTCAACTTCCTTCTGTTCTCAAACCAAAAGCCCTAAGCCAACAGATGCTTTTTTGCTATCATCGCCAGTTATCACTCTTAGCTGCTTCTGATAAGACTTTACTTTCTGACCCAGATGTTAAGGAGTTCAATTTATCAGATGCACCACAAGAGCGGACGGGGAGGTGGAGGGATGAGTGAGCCTCGAAAATACCTTCAGGCCTAAGAGACGTAATATGCCTTTTTGATTTTTTTTTTCTTTCTGTAGCTGGTGTTGTTTCTGAAGCGGCGTTAGTGCAGTAAGGAGCTCAGCGTCTAAAGAGGCTTTGGTATGGGCAGAAAGATGGGCCATATTACGGAGAGGCTAGAAGCCTGCTTGATTAATGGGCCAGGATAATCACCTCATCAAATCACTCTCACTTATTAAATCTTGTTTAATATCGTAATGAGGGCCCTCCAGAGCTGCTTTGGTAAATTCCCCACTCTCCCCAGCTTACCCTTGCTGTTGCTTTTCCTCTTCTGCCTTTCCGCTTGAACAGGAAGACTGATTATGCCAAGTTCCCCTCTGCCCTTGTCCGTCTGTCTTCCTTTCGTTGTCTTGTACTTCCTCTCTCTCTCTTCCTTGCCTTTGCGCTGCTCCTTAACTTACAGGAAAAATTGAGGTACTGCTGTCTCCTCTTTCTCATATGACCCTGGAATTTGTGTCGACAATAGTTTACATAATTTCTGAGGTTGAATTACTGTATCCGCGGCCTCTTTTAATTTGGCGTCTTGTTTTATTCATGATGGATGATGCGCTGGATTGTATGATCATAGATTACTGTGTGTTTGAGGGTCAGGACCTGTTTGAAGACTGATGCCGCTTCCCAAGGCTTTTGTATGCCGGAGTTTATGGAAACACTTCAGGTGAAGTAATATCTCCGCTGTCTCCTTCTGGATGATTTGTGATCTCTATCTGCGGTATCACGACATTCCCCGGGTTACTCCTGCATGTGCCTTTATGCGTGTGAGGAGACAGCTTGCATCTCCTTCACTTGACCTCCAGCAAAGCAGATATGCGTCTAAAAAAACAACATGCCATTGTCTTATTTATGGTCTTCTATGTGTCATTGTACAATCTTGGTAGCACAGCTGCTACTATTTGTTTCCTCCAAGGAAAAAAAAATCTCTCCCCTCATTCACCCTAAGCCTTTCCCTTTTGTCTTTCAATAGCCACTTGCTTCCACTGTTCTCATCTCAAAGTTGGACCCAATCCTTAGTCGTCTCGGAAAGTAAGCAGGCAACAACTGGCTCAAGGTGACCAGTTCAGGCTTGAGAGAGAGGTTATGGCTGCATCTTCCCCCTGAGTGCCTTCCATTTTTTGCCTTTATTGTTTGGGAGCAGCTGTTGTGTACCTGGACCCCATGAGTGGTGCCTATGCTGGGTATCTTGGCAGCCAAGCTCCCTAGGCTTTGGATACCAGAGTGAATCAATTCTTAAAGATGACTGTCTGTGTGCCGCGTCACATGGACAGGCCCAGAGTGAAGGGCTTAGGGGGCTCTGGAGCTGGAATGCTCTTTGATGGAAAGGCTGAAGAATGAGGAGGGAGGGGAGGAAAGGAAAATATGGTGGTGGTGGTGGTGTGTGTGAGTGTGACTGTGTGTGTGTGTAGGGACCATACCCCCCTGTATGGTCCTATTGTTGTGCCAAGGAATGCCCTTGATGGAGATAGAGGGCTATTGTTTTTATGCCCATGAACTCTTTTGGACTTGGAGTCTTTATGGGTGAAAGACCTTTAAGAGGGATGGACATCTTATCATCTTTACAGTTTCGAGAAACACTGCTGTCTGTTCCATCTTTTTGATGATACCCAAGTGCTGAAAGTTCCTCTAGGACGCAGTATGTGTGAGCAGCTTAACATCAAGCAGCTCAGTGAATGTGTAGAGTTTAGCTAATTGTTTAGTGGCTCTGAAACGTTACCTAGAGAACCAAACTCATTCTTGGCAGAGATCAACAAACAGCTGAGAAAGAATGAGCTATCTGGCTCACAAAGTCAAAGGCATAGTTCATACATTTTGAAGTGAGGTTCTGCGGAACAGTTTTGATCAATCAGTATCTTACCTGTTGCAGAAAGCTCTTTGAACAACCTCAATTTGGAGAGAAAAAAACACGAGTTACTACCAGATAGACAAGCTAACAGCTAGTCCAAGTGAGGCCAAGACCAAAGTTGAATACTACAGTCTCAAAAAATTCATTGTCATTCATGCAAACACTATTTTATAAACCTTTACATCATCATCATTTACACATTACATGGTTATTTACATAGAGCTCTGTGTTTTTTTTTGCAGGTGCAGCTATCCACTGAGACCATAAAGGATTGTAAAAAAAGGATTAACAAGTAAGCTTATTTACCTCCTGCACTATCACTCTTTTTCTTTTTGTACATCCTTCTGGGGTATAATAACCCCTTGGATCTACCCTTCTTTATATATCTGTGTGGTGAAAAAGGCAGGTTTGTAAATAGTTCAGTACAGGATGTTTGGGGAAAGCTGCATGAGAAGGTTAAGGATGTAGTGGGGTTGGAATCTGGGCTCAGTAGCCACAGCAGTAGCAGTAGCAGTGTCTTCTTTGGAGAAAACAGCCTCGTGGTCATCCCGTGTCTGTATCCATTTCATGACAAATGAAATACCACAGGCCCTAGCCAGAAACAATAGCTTGTTTGGCTGGCTGGAGGCCGTGGTGGTGGAGAGGTGTGTGTATATGTGTGTGTGTGCTGATGGGTGGCAGTGGGAGGAGGGCTAAGACAGGCTTCCAACCCCTGCAGCTGTCCCGGTTGTCACTCCTTGTCTTAAGGCTCACTCCTGGCTCAGTGCTCCAGTCCATGGATCAAGGGGATGTGTATCAGCTAATGGTCTGTGTGTATGTGCATGCATCCGCAGCTCCGAAAGATCTTGCGATGCAATTCACAGTACGCTGGAAAACAGCTCCAGAAACAAAAGGCAAGCTGAATGGTGTTAAGACCCCTTCAGTATGGAGCGACCCCAGGCATGAGGTCATCATCCTTGGTTTAGAAGCCTTTGTTCTGCTGCCTGATTGACAGGAAGGGTGGCTGTCAAAGACAATCATGGGGTCAGTTACGGCTATGACTTGATTGCCACTCAAGATACAGCAGCTCTTAATTTAATAACACCAGATGATTTATTGAATGTAACATGAAAATACAGTTTTCAAAACGAGTGTAGGATAATCAAGACATTCCTGGGTATGTACAGTAACAGTTCCAGTACATTTAAACCTGCTCAGGATTTTCCTCCCCTAATCTGTGGGCCTCACCTTAATCTAAATTGTTTACGATAAAGTGTGTGAATCTTTTAATCTGTGCTGATAACAGGTGATAAACTTTAATGCTGTGCTAATATTTCACGATCAAGCATGTGTGTGTGTGTGTTACAAAGAAAAAGACAAATCTCCCCCTCCCCTCTCCCTCTCTCACCCTTATGTCTCAGAGATTAGCCTTTGCTCAAACACCTCCTGTTCATCTAAGTAATTAAAACATTAGAATTACTGGATTATAAACTGCTTTTCATTTAATCCAGCACTCGATGCTCCCATCATCTCGCCAAATGGGTCAAAAGGAAATATAATGGGCCTCAGTGATTTTTGACTCAGGGATCTGGAAGAGGCAAGGGGATGCCAATATTGGCTATTACATTAGGTGTGTGTGTGTGTGTGTGTGTGTGGTGTGTGTGTGAAAGGGAAAGAGAATGAGAGAGATGGAGAGCCCAGACTGGCTTTGCCCTCAGTGCCATCTGTCTTGGACCCACTAGACCCAGTTTACACTGGAAGAAGCCAAACTAGTTCAGTTTTTTTATTTCTACTCCTCCAATGCACAGTTATGCATACACGTGTATACCCCCCCCCACACACACACACACACACACCATACATTCCTCATAACCTCTTCTGTAGGAGATAAAAGCATATTAAAAAGACTCCTGAATTCTTTTTCATCCATCAGTAAGATTGCCAAACTTGTCTTTTGTTCTGTGTGAGTTCTCCGTATGTAGGTTTTAAAGCTGGGTTATGGAATGCATTTCGTTCCCAAAGAGTCTGTACAAAAACAGCAGATCCACGTTGAGTGAGCGTTTTATTCATAAACCTCCTCAACAGGTGTTTGCCCCTGGGGCCTGCACCTTCAGTGTGTCACTGGGTGCCCTGATGGACTTTTTATATGACTTTTAAACTGTCAGCTTTCAGCACGTTCTCATAGGTGCGCACGTTCACCAACTTTCCTTCATATTAAAGGGGAGTTCTTCCCTTCTTACGCTGCCCCCTCTGACTCTTCTTGGCAGTCAAAATCAAGGTGTGCTGTGGGGATTCACAACTGTTGTCTTCTCACCTGTACTGTCTATATTAATCTGGAGAATCGACATGCGCTTGGCATGATGTCTGAGTGTCTGTGCATGTGTGTATCTGGGTTTATAATGCTGGCAGAAAGTTTTTTTTCCTTTTTTTTCCCAGCGCTATTCCTGTGTATATTCTTGCATGTGCAAGTTAAGATTTATTTCTACTTTTTGTCACATTGTTAAAACAAAAACAAGAGTTAATATATATTAAAAAAGACTGAAACTTCCAATTTAAACCTATATGTTGATCTTTTATTTCTGGGCATTTAGCAGAAACAAAATCTTTTTAAGAAAAAAATTGATGCACCTCTCCTTTAAATATTTCTCCAATTCTTACAAACTAAGAAGCATAAACAGGCTGGATAATGAGTGTTAGCACACAAAGTTTTTTCAAAGTGACTTTTGCTTTTGAATAATTCATTTTGTTAATTTGTAAGTCTTGAGATCCTGAGCACTTTGAAAAAAAGTTTTCACTGAAGGCTGTTTATTCTTCTCTGCATTAATTCCTTTCACACTTATAGTCTTCAAGTCACTCTGTAGGAAAAACATTCATGCAAAATGATACAGCCACTACCATGCTTTACTATATGGTTTTACTGAGGCGATAAGCCAGTGTCTGCTTCGCCAACCAAACAAGTTTTGGTGGAAATCAGAAAATAAATGGGATTGTTTTTATAAAAGCTTGAGATTGTATGAAAACTTTGTTTCAGGGCTGCACAAGGTCGTCCACGTGAGCATGCTGTCGTTTGCAGCACAATTTCCTTTTGTGGGTGCATGCTTTTTTTTTGGTGTTTTTATAGTTTGTGTTCCCCAAAACAAGGGGGTCCAAGTTGACACAGTGACAGTTCCTTGCGGAGTGACTGAGGGGCCCTGAAATCCAACAACAGAGGCTTTGTTGCCCTGCTCCTCTTGGCTTGTTACGGACTTCCTTCTCCCTCTCTTTCTCTCGCTTTTTTTCCCCCTCCCTTTTTGTTGTGAGCTCATTTTCTTGTCTGAAGTCTTAATTTGGAGCGCTGGCCAGTGAAGAGAGGGAAGAGAGGGGAACCAAGGGAGAGAAGAACGGGGGAGAGAGAGAGAGAGGAGTTGTGGAGTGGTGATTGCTGCAGACGGACGGCCCTTTGTTCCTTCTTTCCCAGGCTCCTCTCTTGAGCCTCGGAGGCTCCAATTGCGTTAAAGCCTTCCAGCAAGAGTGGCAGAGAGAACGAGGGAGAAAAGAGGGCATAATGATCTGTCCAACTGGAATCTTCCAATTTCACTGAACAAACAAATACCCAGATGCAAAAAATGTGATAGGAAAGAGGGGAGAAAGAGAAGAAAAAACAACAAGAACAAGCAGATGTGGACCAAAACAACAAAAAAAGAACAATCAAACAGGATGAGACGAGCATGTGGGGCCAATTCAAAATTTACATACTGGAGTGTGCGGATACTAACCACTAGATGTCCTCGTCACTGATGCCAGGTTTAAAGCTGACGGTGCCAGTGGCTCTGCAGCAGATGAGCGTATCACTCACTCAACAACAGATGAATTCTTCTGTTAAATATTAACAAAATAAAACCATCGTTCGTCTCTATTTCTGTCTGTAAATCTATAATCTTTTCATGCCCTTTCAGTCACACTGGATCATTTTTGGGCTGAACATTTAATCATAGGTACAGTAAAAATAATAAATACAGTTGAAAGCACGTTTACGTACACTGTATAGAAAACCACTCACCCATGTTTTCCTTGACTTAAACTTTTCTTGTTTTAGGTCAGTGAGGATTCCCAAAATCTTTTCTACTTGTTAAATGTCTGAATAATAATTTTTCTACTCTTGCACAAGTTTACTTACATTTTCTTAGTATTTGGCAGCATTACCTTTAAACTGTATGACTTAGATCAAACGTTTTGAGCTTCCTTCAAGCTTCTGCCATCAGTTTGCTGGAATTTTGTCTCATTCCTCCTGACAGATCTGGTGTAACTAAGTCAGGTTTTAGGCCGCCTTGCTCACAGAGGCTTTTTCAGCTCCGCCCACAAATTTACGCTAGGATTGAGATCAGGGCTTTGTGATGACCTGTCCAAAACAAAGATTTTTTCGTCCTTGTAGCTAATGTGGCTGAAAGCTTCGGGCCATTGTCCATTTGGAAGACCCATTTGTGCCCTTATGTCCTGAGGTGTTGTTTCAATATTTCCATATAATGTTCTTTTCTAATGATGCCATTTTTTATTTTTTTTGTGAAGCGCACCAGTCCCTCCTGCAGCAAAACAGCCCCACAACATGATGCTGCCACCCCCGTGCTTCAGAGTGGGGACGGTGTTCTCAGGCTTGCAAACTTCCCCCTTTTTTCATCAAATATAACACTGGTCATTATGGCCAAACAGTTTAGTTTTAGTTTCATCAGACCACAGGACATGTCTCCAAGAATAAAGGTCTTTGTCCCTGTGTGCATTTACAAACTGTAATCTGTAATCTTTCAGCGTAATGACTTCTTATTCTCTGAGTGGCCTTTCAGCCCTTGTTGGCACAGGACCTGTTTCACTGTGGATAATGACTCTCTGACCAGCTTCAGCAGAACTTTCACAAGGTGTTTAGCTGTTGTTTTGGGGTTGTTTGGCATATTTTGCACCAAAACACATTGAGCTCAGAAACACAGAACTTGTCTCCTTTCTGAGGGCTATAAAGGCAGGACATTCATATGGTGTTTAGACATATGTATAATTCATTGAACAGATGAACCTTCAGGCATCTGGAAATTGTACCAAAAGATGAACCAGACTCGTGGCGACAATACTCTGATATCCTGGCTGATTTATTTTGATATTTCCCATGATGTCACACAAAGAAGAAGTGTGTCCGAGGTGTGCCTTAAAATGCAACCACAGGTGTGCCTCCAGGTTACCCAGATGTTGTCAACTAACCTATCAAACGCTTCCAAAAGCCATGATATCATCATCTGGGCTTTCCTAAATTGTTTAAAGGCATGGTAATCTTAGTGTATGTAAACGTGAGACTTTAAATAAAGTAATGAAACACTCTCTAAAAAGATCTCTCTCATTATTTGGAAATCTAGCAAATATAAATAATTATGTTAATGGTAATTGACCTAAAACAGGAAAGGTTTAGTCTGATTTAATGTCAGACAGTGAGAAAAACTGGTTCTGTATCTTTTTAGACAGTGTATGTAAACATCTGGTTTAAACTGTAAATCAGAGCGCAAATAATTACAAGCAATGGTACTGCACATATTGATTTTTTTTCCCCTGTTAAAAAAATACAGTTTTAGTTTCAAGCCCACAAACATTTTCGGAGTAGGTGTTTAAATGGTCGGACAGCTCATTTTGGTCGCAGGTAGGAGGATCGCACAGAAATAAGGTCCTGTCTTCGTCACTGAAGTTCCCCAACATGGGGAGTTACATCAGCTTACGTGTGTGGAGATATTTGTCAAAAAAAAAGATGTTTGTAGTTGTGTTGCAACCAATGTGGAAAATCAATTTTTATATTAACTGGCCTCTAAAAAGTTAAAGCAAGCGTATCCAGTTGAAAAAAAAAAGTGTTTTTACCGCTGAATGGAAAATGTTCTTGAACCTGAGCGTGTGATAACAAGTGACCACAGAGGGAGGGGGGACTCGGAGAGGGACCTTGGGGACCGTGTCAACGTTTTGTGTGCCGGAGCAGGGACAAGCATTGGGCAAACATTGGGAAAGACTGGCAGCCTTTGAGATAGTCGGCCGTTGATCTAAGACTGAGGAGCCAGAAGTCCACTATCTCCTGTGTGATGCCGCAGCCAAGGTCCTGCTGACACACAGAACAAACATGGATACCTGAAGACAATGACCTTTGAACCCTCAGTGGGAGAGATGGGGTGGGGGGACAGGAAGTGGTGAAAGTGACTCCAGTGACTTCCAGCCTGCAGGCCAAGAATGAATCAGGTGGAATGATTGGAAGTACACGGGTCATTGTACATAAAAAGCTGCACATACACACACGTCTTGTTCGAGAGAGCAAAGCACAGATGTGGTGTGTGTGTGTGTGCCTACGTGTGTATGTGTGTGTGTTACGGAGGAAGCGAGAAAGTGAGTCTTCAGATGTAGCGACAGATGGTATTTGATTACAGAGCAGACGGTCGGTGTTGTACAAAGATGCTGTCTCAGCCCAACCTAAGGAGCTGTAGCCTCCGGTTAAGGCAGGAGGAGGACGAGAGGGAAAAGAAACACAGGAGAGACGGAGAGGGGGGGGTAAAAAAGAATAAAAGCAAGGAAGAAAGACACAAAAGAAGCAACTCCAAAAAATGAGCATCAAAGCACGCAGAGTGAAAAGCAGTGAGGCAAGAACAAAGGAAGAAAAGGAACGGAGAGATGGGCAGGCGTGGTGGAAAGTACAACAGGGGTCATGATGAGAAAATAGCAAAATGACGCAGAGAGACCACACCACGCTTTTCTAAAATACTCCTCTGAAATAACTCCCAACGTACAAAACAACCACATAAATGGGAAACATGTTTAAAGACATTTTAAGAAAAAAAAAAATGGAATCATTTAGCAACACAGTCAAATTTGAACCAGTCTGGAACTTATATGAACATGAACAGAAAAATCATTTGGGCAAAGTTAAAAACAAAAATAGATGGTTTTCTGGATATGAGCTTGTTCGATAGTCTTTAAGGTTTTTTTCTAAGTTCAACACACCAAACATTTTCTGGCACTGCTTTAATCATAACATAAAAAATGAAATATCAGCAGCTTCAGATTTTGAATTGTTGGCTGAAAAAAAAAAAACAAAACAAACAAGAAATGACTAAATTTAAAGCACCTCTTTTTAGCGGTAATAATCGATCATAGACTGGTAGAAGATTTTTAAATTGACATTAAAAACAATCAAATGAACGTAATTTAAAAATATTTGTCTATCAGCTGTTTTTTCCACAAACTGTTATTCAAAGATTTAATAGCTTCTTCATTTTACAGAAATCTTTAGTAATAGTTTGATAGATTTAGTTGTTGTTGTTAGTTGTTTTTTTTTTGTTTTTTTGGGGGGAGGGGGGCATAACCTAATTCTCTTGAGTGTGGAAAATGTCATTATGATGTATTATTTGATGCACTGGACATGAATGTAAAAGTGTTTATTTGTAAATAAGCTTGTACTGCTTGTTTGTATGCTTGAATGTAAGTGTGTATGTCCTTCATGGTGTAAGAGGGTGTGTACAAATAAAAATATGTAAAGTACTGCAAACATTGTTCTAAGTTAGAATAAAAAAGAAGAAGGAAGTCAACTTAATATTCTAACTGCTGAAAAGTGGAGAAGAGGTAGGAAATTAAAAACACTCAGTAATTATTTGTTCTTTCTGAATCCCTATGCTCAAATAAAACATTCATTCATTTACTCATTTCTTGAGCATTAATGTTTAGCCTATCGGAGAAGATGCTGCTTGTAAATTTAACATTTGGACCCCTAATAGCTGAAATAGTCGGAAGAAGATTTTTTCTTCAGTGATTTTCATCATATACTTTCAGACACACTGGGAGTTTCTGTGTGTGTGTGTGTGTGTGTGTGTGCCTTAAAATGACACCAAACAAACCACAAGCAGGGGACATTTTCCACTCTCCTTTTATTTTTATTTCAATTTTTTATCCATTTTCCACAAGCTTGCATATATATACTGCACATACATTCAGTTCATAGAGGGTGAAGGCACAAAAGGCAATTTGACTACTGGTTATTTTTTTTGTTTGTTTGTTTTTTTTGGGGTGGGGTGGGGAGTGGGGGGCAAAACAATACAGGGAAATTAAGTCTCAAGGGGAACAACAACAACAACAAAAAAAAAAGTCAATAAAAAAACTTCTTCAAACTAGTTTCAGCTTTCTACTCCACCCTCTGCCCTGCCACACCCTTCTGTCCAGTTCCACGTCTGAGCTTTCCTCAGCACTCCTGTCAGTCTATCGAGCACGGCGGGCTCCTGATCCCGGTGAAGTCACTTTATAAATAGAAAAGGATCAAAATCGTTCAAGCTGTTTCTTGCTTGTTTAAATGCGGTACAGCCTTCCTCGTTTGGAAACAAAACGAAACGAAACAACATCAAATAAATTAGGATAAATTAAACCAATAAATTACACAAAATCTGCAAGACAAATAGACACCAGTATCAGGAAAAAAAAAAAAAAAAGCCAAAAACAAACAGCCATGACATGAATTTTATTTTACAACCTGCATATCTTCTCAGCTCAGACTGTAGGAAAAAGCATGGCTGCTCCAGTTTGGAATTACTGCACTAAAACAGAATAATAACGTCATAGAAAAAAGCATCAACAAAACACTATTTACATATTGCTAAGTTATACGAAGGCAGTTTTTCCTCACTTTAAGTCCACGTCATTTATATTTACAATTAAAGAGGAGCATTGTAATAATAATAATAATAATAATAATAATAATAATAATAATAATAATAATAATAATAATAATAAAGGAATTACTACTAAAAGCATGGAAACAATACCACCCTCTTTCAAACAGGTCAGAGAACAGATCAGAGGAAATTATCACAACACACTTACACACACAAGAACACACCCACACCCACACACACACACACACACCCACACACACACACACACACACACACACACACACACACACACAC
>NC_051448.1:10721058-10740229 GCF_001649575.2 Kryptolebias marmoratus
GGGGGGGGGGGCACAGTGTTTGAGAATTGTGTCACTCAGTGGTTCACAGGTTCTCGTAATCGGTCTTTTCTCTCAGGCGGACGCAAACTCCTTTACAGTACACGTACACACACACACACACACACACACACACACACACACACACAAATGAATGCAAAAATCTTACAGAAATTCCACAAACGTTCCTTCCTCTCCCCAACTGTTAAAACCCACATTAAAAAAAGGGAATACATCTTTTTTTTTTCTCTCTCTCTCTCTCTCTCTCTCTCTCTCTCTCTCTTTCCGTCTCCAATTTCTGTTTTTTTTTTGTTTTTATTTTTTAATATCAAAGTGTAACTGTACATGTTCCCCCTTCCATGGCACTCGTCTTTGAGCTGCTTCGTCACCCCCCGCCGCAAGTCTAACGCATCTCTCTGTCAGGAGGAATCAAAGAAAGTGATGCTGGTGCAACTTCAAGATGGGAGACGAGAGACAGACTCCAGTTAAAGGCATGGCAGGATGCGGGCAGATGGGGGTGGGCAGAGAGGGGGGGCTTGGGTTTTCGGAAGAGTCCAAAAGAGCTAAGAGTCCATTTGCAGAGTGTTTCACTCCTTAGCGTTTTAATTACTTCTGCTCTTCTCAAGTACTAAGTGTTGATAAAAAACAAAACAAACCAAAACTGTACAGCTCTTCTTTGTTTCATCCTATTTACAGATGCCACAACAATACTCTTAAAATGTAATATAAGCTGTATTTTTTTTCAAGAATATAACCATTCAACACTGTACAAAAAAATGAAGAAACAAACAAAAAGAAACGGTCCACAAACGCTGTAAAAACCTACCAATATTCCTCCTAATCTACCAACAACTCACTTATTCAGAGAACAAATTCAATAAAACCATCACTAAAAATTAGGAACCTTTTGAACACCCTCATTTATATTTTCCTCATAGATCTTTCAGTTATTAAAAAAGGCTATATTTGTATTTCAGTTTTGCTTGTGTGAACATCCAGTGACACTATAAAGGACAACAAAAATATTTAAACGCAACCTTAAGGTCACGTCTTTCTTTTGTTCTTTTTCTTTTTTTTTTTTTTTTGCAACTTCTAAGGTGCAGAAGCTTTTTCGTTCTACTTCAGGGTGGGGCTGCAGGAAGGGGGAAGGTCGGGTATAATAATCTGTGCATGAGATAAAAGTGTCCGTTCCCGTCTCCTTTTGTCTGTGGCACTTTAGAGCCCTCGGCTGGTGCTTTGAGACTCTGAGACTTGCAGAGCAGAGCCGAGCCCATCCTTCAGAGCGAAATGTGTCCGGGTGGCGCTCTCTCAGGGCCGCAGATCTTAAGAAGAACACTGTCCGGGGGTGGTGGAGGAGGGGGACATAATGAAGGGAGTAGCTCTCTGTCTTTCTCTGCCTCCTTTTGTCAGGCGCTTTGTCAGCAGGTTAAGCTACCTGCTCCTTTTGATCTTTTGTGACGCACACTATAAGCCAATGTCGCCAAGGTGAGCTCCACAGTAAACTCACACGCACGAGGAAAATTTCAAGTCAGACTTCTTCTTCAAACCCCGTCAAAGGGAAAGTTAACAGTTCTTCATAGTCATAGTTCAGAGCTTTGTGTGGGGTTCTGTGGAGAAGTTATGAAAGGATAATATCTTACTTGTAGTTGATAACTCTTTGAACATCCTCATGTTTGGAGAAAATAAATGTAACTCTCAAAAAGCTCTCAAGGTAACAGCTAATTCGAGCAGCACCAGCTCCAAAGCTAATTTCTGACAACTCCAACTTCAAAACAATTCATAGTGGGAAAGTCAAGCACTATTTTTAAACTTTTACATCATCATCAATCTCACTTCACATTTTATTTTGACAGAAATATTATGATATTCCTGCCATGAGCTTTACAAGAGTGGCTACAGCTGCTTGTAGCTTCTGTTGTTGCTATTTGCCATCAAATCGTATGTAAATACCCATGTAATATAAATTTTACTGCAATGGAAAGGTTTGTAAAATAGCATTTGGATGACCAGCTATGAAATCTTTTAGATTTAAGTTGTTTTAAGATGACAGCAGCCCACACTGACTTGCAAAAACTGTCAAAATTAATCTCTTTTCCTCCAAACTGAGGTTGTTGAAAGAGCTATTTATGAAAGGTAACCGATTAATTGTTCGTAATCTTTGCACAGAACCCCACTTGAAAAGATCTGAACTCTTGCTTTAAATTTTAAATGCCTCAAAGGTGGAATTAAAGAAGTAAAAAGAGTAAAAATCATGTTCAGCACAAGTGGAAAATCTGGATTAGAATCTCAGGAATGCCATTTAACAAGGTGGGCACGGTGGCTTTTAAACAGTCGCTCTGTGTGTCGGAAAAGCTGCCAACGTGGGGCGGCACGCACAGGCAGGGGGGCTGCAGGTGTGCGCCGCTCCTCACTTTGCTCCCTTTGTAGTGCAGCGAATTTGTCCATCTAAGCCTGGGGTGAGCGTTCACCTTTGACCTTGAAATGCCGCTTTGAGAGGGGAGCGGGAACACTCACAGTCCGTGCGCCAGTGTTTCATCTTAAGCATAATTAATAAACGGCTGTAATTCAGCTTATATTTTAAATTACCTTTTTTTTTAAAAATTTTATTTATCTAATTACCCATCACTTCAGCAACCACTTTATATTGCCACAACATTGGGATGTATTCAAGTATCAACTGCTATTAAAGCAACTTCATAACCTCATTTTACGCTGTCATAATAAAAGCCTAAAGAGTAAACAGGCTGCCTTCAGCTCACAAAAACCAGTTAGTGAACGAAGCTGTGGAAAAATGCAAATGTTTCTACGGTATTTTCTGTGAGGAGATAATTTACTGTTAGGTGAGCAGAAGAAGTTTAGTTAACAGTAGAGAAACAGCAGCGAAAACATCAAGGATAGTCAGCCATCACAATAAAAAGAACCTCATTGATTTACCTAGAAATTTCAGTTTTAAGCACTTCTACAGCTTTTTTTTCTCCTGCATTATTGCTGAACTAGTCGAACAAGTTACAATAAAGAAGTTCACCACGATGGCCTTCATTAAAACCCAACTCCAGCAAAGTTGCCTGAGGTCCCCACCATAGAAGATAAAACCAACAAAATAAAAAAAAAAGTGAATGAGAAAAAAAGAATAGGGGGGTGAGAAGGGTAGAAAATACGTCAAAATCTAAAACCTGCTCAGAATAATATTAATAGCAATAATTTATTTATTTTTTTTCTGCAATGGCATCAAAAGACAAACAAATGTTGAAGTGCCAATCTTTCAGCAAGCAGTAATGACAAAAATATTCATTAAACAACAACAATATCATTCAAAACAATAAAGTACACCCAATAAACACAATGCCCCAGTTGCAGGGAAAAGATACACTTCAGAAAAAATGGTGGAGCTCAGTAGCCATTTGAAACCAGCCCGAGTCCCACAGACCAGTGCAGACCAGTACCGCAAGTCCAGTTTCAGTCCAGTCAATAACCACACTACAGGCCTTGAGTTTGTGTGCATGTGTGTCTATATTTGTCCTTTATTTGGGCGCCCGCTTTGCGCTGAGCGGGGGAGAGTTCGTTAGCATGTGCAGTCTCTCAGGAGCCCCGCCTGTGTTTGTGGTGGTGTAAACGGGGGAACTCCCTCCACACACACTCAGGTAGTGTTGATCAGAAAACAGGCCAAACAAATCAGGGCTCACAAGGTCCAAAAAAAAAAAAACGACCCCCCCCCTCAAAAAAATGTAATAAGAGTCTCTTCAGCTCAGAATCTTAGAAAAACAAAACATATAGTAATTATAATGATGTATGAACAGGATCGGGAATGCTACTCCATAGCTTTCATACACTGAAAAATAATAGTAATAATAACAGGGAATCAAGAGTTTAGTAAGAGAAAAGAAAAAAAAAAGTTATTTCTTTTTTTTTTAATTCAGTGAAATCAGAGAAAACAAACAAACAACAACAAAAAAACTAAAAAAAAAAAAAAAGCAGAGCAAAGGGCTAAGCGGGCAGGAATAGGAGAAATTTACTCATGTAGAAGCTCTTGGAGACAGTTTGGGGATTTGAAGATCTCGGGGACTTCGCTGTCCAGTTTGCAGATGACCTTGTAGATGGCCTTTTTCCAGGACGGGTCCACGTCTTTGCCGGCCACGATGGCGTTGAAGAACTCTCTCAGTGTGATCTCTGCCACCTCGAGGAAGCGATCGGGGACCTTTGTGAGCACAGAGAAGAAAGAAAAGGTCAGGTTTGAGTAGCTCACGTTTCCTGTACATGAATGGTTAAAAGTCTCTCAAATATCAACCATGCCCCAACTGTTATCTACTTAGAACAATATAAAATCAGAGTGATAGCAGCTCCCACATAGCAGCATGTAATAGTTTGTTTTAGTGTGTATTCCTTGGATGCAGGATATGTTGTTTTCACAGTGGATGTAAAACCATAAATCTCCCGTCTCTTGAGTGAGCACTTCCCCAAAAGCTGATCAAGGTGGTGGCCTGAGAAAAGTCGCTTCTTGCGAACTCTCGGGCCTCTCGCACTTTTCCCACTTCCCTCCCCGGCAACATGGCTCCTGTGACACGTTTACGAGTCCCCACAACGCAACTCTGAGAGAGCGCGGAGCTGACTGAAGAGCGACAGAGAGGTGCTGGCGAAAGAGGAAGTACTAAACGCTTTGGGAACGGGGAGACACGCTCGCCTCTTTAGTGTCCCTGACAGCAGTGCTCACCGACACCGCGGACATGATTAGTCTGGCAAAGATCTGTGACACCTTCCCCCAAGCCAACACTCTGTCAGACACACACACATACGCGCTCATGCAGGCGTGAGCGCACACACCATCGCACACACCTCCTTGTGCCAAGGAGATGACACATCCTGTACGGTGACAGAGCTCTACATAATGCTTGCTGCACACACACACACACACACACACCAGCTACCCTGGTGTACTTGGCTCAGTCTCTCTCCTCAACTCAGAGCTCAGGGCGATGCAGCCTTCAGGGGTCACCTGCTTGGATAATGCTGACTGTCTCCCTGCCCGCCTCCCTTGATACTCACACAGACACATACTGTCACACACACATTTATATATATAAAGCAGCAGCTTGCCCAAATGCCTGACAGAGCGGGCTCCTCTCCTCTCCTCTCCTCTCCTCTCCTCTCCTCTCCTCTCCTCTCCTCTCCTCTCCTCGAGTGTCCTGCAGATACTCATCAGGAGTGTCAGGACACTGCAAGGTTAGTGGCCACTGGAACATGCACACACACGATGGACACACACATACAGGCTTCTTCTACACAGATATACACACTTATGCACACATGGGACAAGCCCACTGCTCCCCTAGGGGTGATGAATGGATGCTAAGATGCCTGTGTGTGTGTGTGGTTTCTGCTTATGCGGGAGTGAAAAAGGTGAATCATGAATAAGGAAGCTTCCGTGCAATGTGTCTGTGTGGGTTTGACACACACGTACACACACACACACACACACACACAGAGGAAAACTATAATCCAATTCCCCAAATATCGAATTCCCCACCCAGTGGAATAAAAGTAGACATAATTCATTGTTTAGGCTGCTTGTCGCTGTTGGAATAGTGGCACAATAACCCTGACGCGAGGGCACAGGCAAGTTTGTGCGACTGCATGCGCACACTTTTCCCAAAAGACTCCGCTGACTTGGCCAAAGGAGCGCAGCGCCCTAGCCGCTAGATGCAGGGAGTGCTGCATTACTAAGAATATTCCTGCATGGAATTTCTCCTGACGTTTTGACTATAAAAGGACAGCAAAACGCTGACTGCAAGGAGAAAGCAATGTCAAGGAGAAAAGGGTATTGGTATTTCAGATCCTCTTGACTGCGAGAGGGAGAGAATGGGAGGGGGGGAGGAGGGGCCTGAGAAGAGTCTAAGGAGAGAGTTTGGAACAACAGAACAGAGGGAGTTATTCCTGTCCCACAAGCCTTTGTTTTGCCACTACATGTGAGTTGTATATGTGAGTGAGCTGCCTCCTGACCAGCAGTGCGACTTAACTGTTTGCCCCCCCCCCCCCACCCCGCCTTCCCTCAGCTAGTCCCATTCTGCCCCATTCTCCCCCCTCTCCATCATTCTCTCTAGGGTCAGCTGTTGGGGCCTTTGTTCCAGAGGCATTGTGGGGGATTATCCAGTGTGGCTGTTCATTTGCTCTGCTGTCCCGTAAATGGGGCCAATCGCGTGGCTCACAATCCTTCATACATATTTCATAGGGCTTTATAACAACTTCTCAGCAGAGACCAAAATTAAAACACAGATGTACGAGGAGGGGAGGCGACAAAGGACGGGGAGTTTTTTTGTCCGTTTGCTTGTGTGCGAGGAGTGACACCTGGAAAAGTCAAACAAGGTGAATGAGAGTGGGTTCACACCGAGCAGGCCGAATTAGAACGTTTCCTGTTCAGACCTTTTTTTTTCACACATGCACCACACATTTCTAGACATTATTCAGGGGCGTGTTCTGATTCGGTCATTGTTCAAAAAAGTCGCAGAATGAATGAAGTTGTCTATTTTTATCACAAAATACTAAAATATATAAATATCCAACAATGGAAATGAGAGGCCATTTAAGACTTGAGAAACAACATGACTCAGCAGTTTTTGTTGGTACAGCCTGACTCAAAACTCATCAAACAAATTCAAGAAGTTGGTGTTATCATCATAAACTGTAGATTATTATAATTTAGGTTTGGTTGGATTAATATTTATTTTGATCATGTAAGCCAATTTTGCAACTGAGCTTCCTGTTTTATTTTGTAGGCTTGTTTGTTATGCTTCCCTGCTACATGTTCTTGATTAGTAATCAGCACACCTGCTCTTCATTTAACCTCTCTCTATATCAGTGCCTCTTGGTTTCATTTGCCATTTGGCCTGTGTATCAATTAGTCCTTGTCATGTTCATTTCTTGTCTTAATGCTAAAGTTGAAACTAATAAAGTTATTTGACTTCAGAAACCACTTTGTGTCTGCATTTGGGTCCTTTCACACAACAAACCTTTACAGTTTTTGACCAAATGTGAACTTTCTTTTACTTAAAAGCATAGTTTTTCGTGCAAGTTTTAACATGTGTGCTGCAGGTTTAAAAAACGCCTTCACCAATATGTGAACATAGAGTATTATCATTAAACTGGAAATTCAATGCAAGAAAGACAGAGGACAGAAGTGTGCGTGTGTGGTGCAGGACATTTAAAGAACAAGGCTTTCATGAAAAGAGATATTACCATTGACACTGTGTAATGCAATATGAAAAAAGGAAGACAAGGATGAAAACAGATGAAAGAATCTGCAAAGGTGATAAATCTCTGCTTCCCCTAACCTTTGCATTGTGCTGTGTTGGATAAATACCAATCAAGAGACAAAAGCAAGACAGAAAAAAGAAAGAGGGTCTGATAGCAATGAGGCAGTTAATCACTCCTTTACACTGACTCCCCCCCTCTCCCCCAACAACTCTCCCCTATTCTCTCCATCTCCCTCTCTCGTGACAGGTTGCTTTGAGACAGAAGGATAAGCTCTTTTTCAGAGAGAGGGAATCGGATTTCCTGCTTTTTGATGAGATAATAAAATATGACGGCGGACAATAGGAGCCTGTGGATGGCTTGCTGGGAGCTATTCACTGCAGAAGCAGCCCCCGTCTTAAGACTGCTTAGACAAACGTTTAAAAAGGTAGCCAGAGGCCCAAGCCCTTATATAAAGGCTACTGTTGCACACTGTGCAAAAGTGTACATGTGTGTGTGCGTCTTTGCCTGTGTTTCGTTAAAGCCTGAGAAATCTCTTCTCTCTCGGTGACTCAGGGTTGGCTGTTTGTTTGACCAGAGTGTTTCTCTCCTTTTGCTTTTGGGAACTGTCAGGAGATGTATTGCACCTTCTATTTGCACAGCGTTAGCCAAACATGACAAGACCCTGGAAGATAAGGCTCTGTGTGTGTGCGTGTGTGTGCGCAAGTGAGTGTGTATGCTAGCAAGCTGTTGCCTTGAAGGATGAAATGCAGGGACACAACACAAGCCCCTCTGCCTAGCCAGGTTAATTCCTAACTCTAACCAAGCCTGGGAATCCCAACACTTCCCATGCTTTCCATTCTCCGTGTGAAACATAGAAACACAAGTTTCAGCTTCCAGTTGCACCTAAAAATTTGTCTTTCCAAGAAACCTGTGTTGCAAAAATATTGTAACTTGGCTGTAAAGCACAAATATGAAAAGAAAAGAAAATCCATGAGTGGACCTTCAACATTTTTAGAGATTTGAGCCAGATCTTTTAAAACCTGGAACACACGCACACACACACAGGCCTCTGTGCCTCACGTATCTGCTCTAATCAATAATCTACAAAGGCCTTGATAAGCCCTTGGCCCACACTGTCACTTTAAACAAACACAACCCATGTCCCCTGTCTTCATACCCCTCACCATGCTTGTCCTCAGCCCCCCCTTGCACTGATAAGACTGTGCCATGGCTGAAGAGTCTAACCAACTAAAACGAAAAGACAACTCCTCCAGAATCTTGCAGTTAAACCATTTCCATCTTAAGGGATTCATATTCCTTATTTTTTTTTAACCTTCTGCGTTTCCATGGTACAGTCATCTCCTCAAGTCTGTCTGTTGTCAGGTCTGTGCTTTGGAGACTGTTGGAACGGGAAATGGGCCTCAAAGCTGAGCAAACATCAGCCACCCTCGCTTCACTGATAGCCTTGAGAACATGGAGCCTTGAGGGGTTGTTGTGTATCTATGTGTGTGTATGTGTGTGTGTGTTTGTGCCTCGTCATCTGGTGTGTCTGTGTGTGCAGAAGCATTAGCGTCACATGGTGAACTTCTCAAGGTGCACCTTGACGAGAAAGTCAAGGGCAGGACAGGTTCAAAGACATTGATAAAGTCGTTCTTCGTCTTGTCTGAACCCCCAGTACTCTTAAACACATGGAAGTTGAGAGTTTGGTTAACCTCGAGGTCTCTTTTAAAACAAAAATATTGTTCAGCCTTGTTTGAAAACTTGGAAATTCATTGCCTGTTATCATATGGTTGCCCCAGCTTGAGGGAAACCAATCGAAATGAAGAGTGGGGGTGGTGGGGGAGTGAGGGTCATCAAGTACTGGGCCTCTGGAGGTCAGGAAGTCAACCCAGCCTTAAGAGACTGAGAGCACAGGAGGCAGCAGGGAAAGAAAGGAGCGAGGGAGTCTGGAAGATAGGAGCAGGACATCTGGAGAGGAGGAGAACAGGGGGAGGGAGGTAGAGGAAGAATGGAAGGGTAGAAGGAAGGAGGGTGGGAGGGTTAGCAAACAAAGGATGGAGTGTAAGGAGCTGCAAAGAAGGAGGGAGGATGGAAGATGGATGGAAGGATGCAAGGGCAAGTGAAGGATCAATAAGGCAGGGGAAGAAAGGAAAAATAATAAACTGCAGATTGGATTGAAGTAAGAAGAGTTTGGCATCAGCAGATCAAGAATGAGAAGTGTGTGTGTGTGTGTGTGAGTGTGCGGGGGGTGGGGACGGGGGGTGCTTTGACACATCTGCAGCTCTGATGCACACCCTGGTCATTTTGGCATGCGTCCCTTTGCCACGCTTCATTAGTCTCACACACACACGGACGGAGACCAAAATGGTCCAGAAATAATGACATAATCAGCAGCTGTGCCACAGAGCAGGCTGCCCCGCACAAGGTGACCAGGGACAGAGGGAGGAGGGAAGACGGAGGGAGGAGAAGGGAGAAGAAGAGAGGAAGAGGAGGAGGAGGAGGCCGGGAAAAATCAAGCCCCGGATAATGCCGTGAGATGATGTGTTTGTGTGTTTGAGCAGGTGAAGGCAACGATGATTGTGTACTTCTTAATGCTGGAGTGATTCTACGCCAACCCTGTTGCCCCGGGCTGTACACACTCCTCTGGTCATTTAATCAGCACACAGAATGAATCTCTAAACCTCACATGCATACATATGTGCACTTCACAATGAAGAAAAGGCGTGTCAGGGAGCGTCAACCGGGGGTCCTCAATAGCTCCGAGCTGCTGACTGAGACGCAGATGATCACACAGTATTCTTTTCTTTCTCTTGCTCTTTTCACTAAGTCCACAAAAGAAAAAAAAAAACAACAACTTGCGGCATAGTTCAGGTTTATGTCTTTTTTTTTTTTCAATGAAAGATAATTTCCAGATTTGTTCCATTCTAGTAGCTTTTGGAAAAAAAAAAAAAGTCAAATTTATCTTGCCCCTACAAAGCACTTTAGCAAAATTATATGATGTGGTAACGACAGTTTGGACAAAATAAGTACATTTTTGTATGATTTGAAGTTACACTTCATGTACAACTGCTTCAAAAGGGCTAAATGTGGACTCTGACCTGTGACTGTGACTTTGTGTATTGATTTTCTGTAGTTAGTGGATTAGCAAGTGTTAGCTATGAAATCCTGAATATTGGCTGTAATTTTGCATGCTTTTCTATTGCTTCTGTAGCATTATTTATTGTAAGTTAAGAGCATATTTTTAATTATTCTCAGGATCATGGAGGAACTATTGTTTCACAAAGGGGTGGCCTTTTTCTGATCTCTGTGAAGTGAACTGTTTGAGTTTGTGGCACAACCTTGAATTTGTGAATCTGTCAAATCTGTAATTCAGGTAAGGGGTTTTGTTCTTTAGCTCATCATTATTGCTTTAACTTTAAAGAGGTCTTTGGTGCTCATACGTGAATGAATTCCCTGTGTCTTTTCATAAATAGTTCACTCTTTTACTGCTGCTTGTGTGTAGACTTGTAGACATGCATGCTTGATAGATGGATGTTCTGTGGGCAAGTTTGTTGCTTTAAGATCTTAATGAAAGGGAAATAAAAACAACAAGTGATTGTAGGCATGAGGATTCAGAAGAGGGCTAGGGGAAGTGTGTGTGTGTGTGTGTTTGCTGTGGAAATAAACCCACTGGCAAATCGTATTGGTTGTATTTTTGGCAGGTTTGAACTTAAATCTATACCGCCAGCTTGTTTTCATTTATCTTCCTCTATCTTCTACTTCTTTTTGTCTTCAATCACTCTTCAAAGAGACCCCTAAAGCCGTTCGGTAAAAGCACCACACCTGTGCGTGAGCGTTTGGGCTTTTTTTGGGGGGGGAGTACTTATGTGTCTTTCTTCATGTTTGTATCTGCGTCTTTGCTTTCGCATCCAGTGAAATGGCTCTAACCTTTTCACCTCAAATTCCCCTGAGGTCACACCCCGGTCAAAGACACACTCCGAACGCACACGCACGAAGACACACACGGAGCTCTGTGTGGTGAGACAACCAAAGACACACACTGACAAAAAAACAAAAACAAAAAAAAAGATGAAGAGTGAAGGAGTGGAAGACAGGGAGGGGAAAAGCAGCAGCAGCAGGAGGAGGAGGAGAAAACAGACATTAGCTTCTCTGGGTAGAGAACAAATGGAGCCCCGAGAGGGACGTGAAGAGGAGGAACGAGGGAAAGAGGGGGGAAGGAGAGGTGAAGCACACAATGCTATGGGGCACGGCGGTTGGACAGACAGCATCTGCTCTCAGCTCTCTGTGGCTCTGGGAATGGATGGAGAGTTGGAGAGACACCGAAAGCAAGGGAAGAAGGGAGGAAAAAGTTTGACCATGCAGGACAGAGGAAGTCAAATTGGGAAAAGTTTTACTGTCATTATTGAGTCACTTTGGGTAAAAAAAGACCAATAAAGTCAGGGAATAAAGTCTGTGGAAGGATATTATCATTTCAAAATACAGGGATGACAGACGGACGGACAGACAAAAGAGGAAGAGAGACAAAAGGAGTGACACATCTTTGCAATACGAGAAGGAACAGCTGATAAGAGAGGACACATGATACCAGTGTGGGTGTGTGGGGGTGTGTGTGGGTGCGGACGAGGGCTTCTCACTGCTTTTCACGGTACCTCCCTCTCACATAGAGATCGTATGGACTTCCTCTTTAAATGCCAAGATGTGTGTATGCGAGCGGGTCCTCGGTGGGAGGAGTGCAAACTGACAGAGAAAACTTGGCCTCGTCTGTCTTATGGAAATCTGAGAGTTTCCCAGAGCCATCATAAAACTGCCTCTTTATGGGACCTCACCTCTCTTCTCTGTCTCGAGCCCATTACCGGGTCACACACATTCCTGTCTTATGAAAGATGATGTGTGTTGTCATTGGGGGTTCAAAGACGAGGACGTAACAAAAAAAAAAAAAAAAAAAAAAAAAAAAAAAAGAAAAAAGAAAAGGACACTAAGTGAGAATTTTCACTTGAGTTCTCACATGAAAGCGCCGCTCATTCAAAGTCAAGGCTTTGGGAGGCCGGGTGCGTTTCGGAAGACTTTGATGACGACTGACAAAGTGAATGAGAAGCGGAGAAGAAGAGAGGGGATCAGAAGAGAGAGGAGGAAGAGGGGGGTCGCTGAGAAAAGAGGAAAGTAGAGTCGGGGTCTAGGTAATTAACGGGAAGCTCTTTAATTACTGCTGGTGTTCATTGTGCCAGAAGGAATGTGACAATTATGCCATTAAAACTTCCTAATGGGAGGGGGAAAAAAAAAAGTGAGCGGGGAGGAGGAGGGAGGGAATAACAGAAGACATGCAAAAAAGGAGGATGAAAGAATGAGAGGAGGGAGGGAACAGAAGGAAGAGAGGACGACATGAGGGAGGAGGGATATGAAAGGAAAAAAGGGGGAAACAATCGCGACAAAAGCAAGGCTGGGAGGGAGATGGGGAGCGTATTAGGCCAGCACAGTGACAGAGCAGATTAGCATCAAACAAGAAAGGCCACAGACGTGTGTGTGTGCGTGTGTGTGTGTGTGTTTGTGATCACCGAAACAGAGGACATATTCATTCCAAAGACGCCACCAAGGTGGATGGAACTTTGATGATGCAGAGTCTGGCATAGGGAAAATTTGGTGTGTGTTTGTGTGTGTGTGCTTGCTGAATCTGCGTAGGCTCCTGTTTCAAGTGGTGGTGCAGGCAGGTAGGGGAGGAAGAGGAGGAGGAGGAGGAGGTGGAGGAGAAAGGGGAGAGATCCACAGAAAAGGGCCTTGGAGGCATCCTGATACACATCCAGTACATTTCCATCTCCACATTACCTCTATGACTCACAAACACACACAGAATCTCACTCGCACACACGCTTACAAGACAACAAAACATAACGAGTGTGTCTGCGCACATGTGTGATGCACACAAACACATCATTCCCACACAAACATCAAAACACACACTACCCACGCACCCGCGCTCGCAAACACACACAATCACTAACAACACCCACCCACACACACACACACACACACACAAAAGCCACACACAAACACTTGCACGCAAAGTCTTAGCGCTCACCAAGGCGGTTGGTTCGTCAGGGGGGTTAGAAATTTGCATGGCTGGGCAAATTTTCCTTGTGCTAAACTCTAATCAGCTCCTATATCTCTCAGACACCTGCCCAGTCAAAAAAAAAAAAAAAACCTTAATATGCAAAACACCTTCCCACCCTCCTCCACCGATGCAGCTCCTCGGCCAACAGAAGACTTATTCACCTGGCCTTGCTAACTCTTTTCCTCTCTGTCTGTCTTCTTGCAAATTTTTGCATTTATGTAGGCAAATAAGCTGTTCCCCTTAAGCCCGTTTCAACAGTAACTTCCTGTTCCTTGCTCGGCGAAGAATGACAGTCTTGTTCGAGGTGTCGCGGGAAAACGAGGCCTCAGAACGAGGCCTCAGAACGAGATGTCTCCTCTGTTCAGGGGTGCGTCACATTTTCGGGTTTTATTAACTGCAAACGTTCTTCCTGAAGGTTGCCACACCCAGATCGGTCCAAAAAAAAAGATGGTCAAAGCTTTCCATTTTTGTTAACCGTAAGTTCTGTTTTGCTCCGACTGTCCTGCAGTACAAACTTGTCATGGTTACACTCTTGAGATTTACATACATCTGAGGCAGAAACCTTCACTGCAGCTACATGCAGTGACTATAATGGAGTGGCTCAGTTTTGTGTCAGAATAAACACAAGACAAATATTTACTTTAATCAGAATGGTTTCACATGGTTAAAATCTAATTTTGGATGACCCTTCAGATCAGGAGCTATAGGGATGAATAAGTTACCTAAAAATCCTAAATTTAACTTTTATATGTAGAATACAAAAGCTGTATGAGTGATTAAATATGGTTCATACTGCAAAGGTGGGAAAACTGAAAAACCCTGTTGAAATACGCTCGTAAACCTGTCAATTTTCTGGCGCCAGGTGTTTTAAGAAGAACGTTTTCCAATAAAAACAGCTTTTTTGTTGTTGTTGCGGTCGGTTTATTTCAACAACCAAGCCAGTATGAAACTTTGTTATTTCATTTTTTAAAAACTACAAGTCCATATAATTTTACCAGTTTAAGACATTTTCTTTCATATCAGACTTTGAGAGGATTTGGGTTGATTTTGGCCATCACACCTCCCAAAAACCAACAAACAAACAAACAAACAAAAAAGAAAGCGTTTTTGTGCAGGACTTAAAGAGAATAAACCCATCCAAAGCTAAAAATCAGTGATGTATTTTACTGTCAAACTTAAAAAACTTAATTTTTTACCATCAGTCCTTCATATGCAAGATGTGGACTTTTTATTTATTTATTTATTTTTTACAGTTTTTTAAAGCAAAACAGAGTAATGCATGTATATAAGAAACAAAAAGTGCCTTTTCCCCTCTTTTTTCTGTTGACTAGATTAGATCATTGATTAATTAAAGTATGCATTCTAGGACAGGGGAGAATAAAACCTAAACTATGAGAGCAAACTAAAAATGCACAGAATTAAGTAACAGTTTTTAACAGCATCAGCATTTAATGTCTTTTTTTGCTGCATTTATTTAGGAGTTAAAGTTTAGAATAAAACAAAAAGTAAAAGTGCAATGCTTTGTGTTGCTGCCGGTTTGGTTTAAACTTACAATAATAAATTTCCGCACTTATGACGAGCAGCTAAATAGAAGGAATCTTGTTTTTCCTCTGATGGGCTTTCAGTTGATTGAGACCTCATAGATACAAGTGCCTCTGCCTGCCAGAGTCTCTCAAAGCCTCCCTTAAGAGGTTTGAAGATGGATGTGGGGAAGTGTGTGTGTGTGTGTGTCTGTATGTGTGTGTGTGTTTGGGTGCACACAGAGCAGCCCCAGTGGACAAATAATAATGGAGAGAGACAGAAGGAAACACACACACACAAAAAAAGAAAGTGAAGCCCTTTAATTGTGAGAGCTTGCAAAAACTCCCACTGCTCGCAAGGGCACTTCGCTCCTGCACGTCATCTCCACCCCCCCACCCGTCTCTCCTTCTTTCTCTCCTTTCCATTTCCCCCTTCGGTTCCCCTCTTTCCCCTTCTCCCTTCATCGGTCTCTCTTTTGTCTCCAAGCTCTCACCCTCCATCCCCTATCTATCCATCTCCCCTCTCCCCCCTTTTTCTCTCCCCTTCCTCTTGCTAAAACAGTAGGACGCTTAACCTTGATAACAGTGAGATCCCCCCCCCCCCTCAAAGTGACACACACACACACACACACACACACACACACACTCACACACACCGGAGAAGTGCTTTGCCAGCATGCCAGGCCGGTCCAAGGGACGGCTGTACCCTTCGAGGTGAACAGGACACCGGGAAATGCAGCAACAACAAAACACTCACACACACACACACACATATATAGACTCGATCTTTCTAACACACACACACACAGAAAACCAGCTCACTCCAGGTCTTTCTTAACACGAGCCCTTTAAAGCTCTTTTGTCAGCTGACATTGAGAGAGCGAGCACTGTCGATCTTTCAACGTTTACCACACAAACACGCACAGAGAAGGTGGCAAAAGGAGAAGTATGAAAAATGAGTCACGGTAAAGGTGAAGTTACCTGCTGAGAATTTATGATTACAATACACAGGAAGCGCTTGTACATCATGCTGCCGATCATAGGCAAATCATGACAGGGAAGTATAAAATGTGGCTTTCCAAAACAACAACATCAAAAAACAAAAACACCCATACAAGCACAAGACACACACACACACACAAGATAGATACAGATAGCTGTTAAGGGGAAAACTAAAAGAGAAGAAGAGAAAGAAGTGAGATAAATGTTTTCTTCCTCCTCAATAGATGAGACTTCCTCACATTTATAACTGGACTAAACACAAATTTGACAGAATTTGTAGTTTGGAAATTTTGATCAAAACTTGTCCGAATATTCCTCTTTTTTTAAAACAGTGTACTTTGGAGGAAATGTAGTTTCACAAAACTAAAAAAAAAATGGAATATTAAACTACCATTTAAAGGTTTCTGACCGCTGCTCTTGTTGTTAAATGTTGTGAGACTATGCACCACGATTTGTTCAACTACACACCTTTTATGTAGCCAAATGACAAATAAAGTTGAATTATAAAGCAATTATAAATGCCTCATGATTATGTGTTTTATTAGATTGTAAACATGTTCGTGTTAGTTAATATTCACTTATATTAGAGGTATAATACACTTTTTAGAAGTTAATGCTGTTTTAGCAAAAATCAGTTGCTGTTTTTACAGGTTTATCTGCTCACTTAAAATGATGAAATGTTATTGACAATTATTATCTTACCTGTTGTAGATAGCGCTTTGATTGACCTCAGTTTGGAGAAATGAGATTTTATTTTGATCAGATTCACGTGCTAAAAGCTAGTTTGCGTGGGTACAAGACCAAAGTGTCTTTACACTTTCACACTGCAGTTTTGCAGAAAATGCTATTTCTCTAGTTTATAACAGGATATTAGCTATTTATTGTTCATTTTTAAGTTTTATTAGCTATAAACTGGCACCAAAAATATGCAGTATAACATAGGTCAGATGTATCAGAGACTTGAAGTCAGCAGTAAGAACAGAAGGACACAGAGAGAGAGACAGAGTCAAAGAGGGCACAGTGAGACAGTGTCACACTATCCATCTGATTCACCAAGTATTGGGTGAAATTTCATGTTCTCATATGGACCGCATTCACTTTCAGCTCCCGTCTTCTTTTACGAAGCACATATTGCTCTCATACGACTTGCTGAAGCAGTTACCTCAAAGTCGTTGGCCTTGTTGTAATGCATGTTGAGGGCTCGGAAGAGCTCGCAGTCCCGGCTGACGCTCAGCTCCTCGGCTCTGGTGATGCCGTCGTTGATGGCCTGGCGGGCGAACTTCTCCATCTGGATGTAGTAGAACTCCCTGAAGTTGCTGAACCACTTGATCAGCTGGGAGGTGATGCAGCGGTTAAACTGGAACGAGAGATGGAGGCAGGAGGGGAGGGTTTGAGTGTTTTAGTCACTTTGTTTTTAATGTACAAATGACCTTTGTACCTTTGAGGCCATCCAATTCAAGATGGCTGCCACAGTTAATTGTCCTTAGAAAACACAAAAATGTCTATAATTTAGTCAGTTTGACACACATTTATCCAAAATCTGATGTGTTTGTAGCTGAAAGTGATGCACAAAACATGCCAAGTGCTAATCGTTCTGCCAGATCTTTGCTTGAAACTTTAGCATTAACTGTATAAGTCAACCCTGTTTGTTTGTTAACAAAATTTCTCATAAACCACAAAACAGATTTTAATGAAACCTTCAGAAAGAAACCACTAGATATAAAGCTATATAAAGCTGATTACATTTTGAACTCAACCCAATTCACTCTAGCCTCCACAGCTAAATGATATTAGCCAACACAAAAATGGTTATAATTCTGTCAATTTTACAGATGTTGACCTAAAATTTAATGTGGTAGTAGTTGAGCGTCATTCACACACATACTCAGAGTGTGAGATCTTGCATACTGCATGAGATTGTGCATGGTTTGAACAAAACGGTTACAGTTTTGTCATTTTTCTTCATGAAAAGATCTTAGTCTGCAACTCAGGTATGAAAGATGGTGGGTAATATGCATTCCTTCAAGGAATGCTAGGCCTTTAATTCTGAATTGACTCAAACAGGATTTGACAAAGTGTTTCATGGGAACGTGGAAAAGACTGATGTGACTGAACCTTGGATTTGAGTATGAATGAAGGGCATATAATATCAGTGATATGAGGCGTGAGGTGAGGTGGGAGGAAACTGCGAGAGAACGAGAGAACACAGGTTGTTGAGTGAGGGAAGATAATAGAGATATTAAGTAAGACAGCAAAGCGAGGAGGTTGGCGAAGGAAGAAAAGAAAGAATGGCAGAGTGTGTGTGGTTCATCTTCCCCGCTGGGAGCAGACCTCCTCCCCCCCATCATAACCCTGAAAGTGGAGGGAGAGGTGGAAGAGAGAGGGGGTGAGACCGCAAACACATAATTGACCAGAAAAACGATTAAGTCATCATCTGAAGCGCCCCAGCCCGCAGGGGGCTCAAACATGTACTTAACCCCGTTCACCAATTACACCCTGATCTTCCTTCCCGTCACACACCTCCCACACAGGGAGGAAAGGAGAAGAAAAAGACGATGATAAGCCGTGAGGAGAAGGTTGCGGCTGTTTGATCCGTGCTACTCGAATGGATTCAGTAGATTGAGATAAACCTAGTTGTGTCTCTTTCTTCCTCCTGATCTCACAGTGAAAACAGATCCATGCGTCTAAATAAAATGTTTTGCTCTGGATTTTAAGTTTGTTGAATAAAAAGTTTGATTCGCTCCTCAACCTTTCAGAAATGATTTTCTCTGGTCTCTGAAAGCTTGTATCCTCCAGACATCATCCACATCCTTACTGACACACACACACACACACACACACACACACACACACACACACACACACACACACACAGACCTTCAGTCCTCCCTTTTTCTGTGGTGCAGGAAGAAAAAGGAGGGTGGGACAAAGCGCTCCTAAATGCTGAGCGCACTGCTCGCTGGGGAGGCAGAGCGGTTTTGACATGGAGATTAGATTCTGGCTATTGTTTGACAACACATACACACACGCTTTTCCTGATCTCAGGCGACACTCATGAAGATGGGAGGGCAAAGTGGGAGCGCAAAAAAATGTTTTGGAATGAAAGGAAAACAGCTGGAGCAAGATGGGACAAGACAAAAAAAAAGTGGTCTTTCTGGAATGATCAGTGGACGAAAAAGAATAAGTCTGATGTTTGGCAGGGAGTGTGTGTGTGTGTGTGTGTGGCTGTCCTAAAGTGCACGGTGAGCATAAACGGGGAGGATGGGTGCATCGGACAATGGTGCTTCGCTGGCTGGGATGGTGGCGGCGGGGGTGCATGGGG
>NC_051448.1:10740271-10755593 GCF_001649575.2 Kryptolebias marmoratus
GGGGGGGGATAGGAGGGGGTTGGAACGTGAGCAGTCAGCAAGCCAGGGTCATGACATCGGAGCATCAAACAAACAAATTACTGACACTTACAAATACGTTGGAGTGAATTCTTAAACACACACAAAGAGGCAGAGAGTTGGAGTGTGACAGAGCACAAACACACTCTTTCACTTTCAGTGTTTTGTGTGAAATCAAGTCCTACTGAGGGTGAATTTGAGACAGAAGTGAATGGGTGTTTATCCATGCAAGCGTGTGTGCTTGCATGCATCTGAGCGCGTGCAAGTCGGAGCAATACATCGTGAGATTAAAGCCAGTGAACGTTGCCATCGCTCATGAGAGAGACCTTTGGTGTCACTGCAGCAGAGTGACAGAATACATTTGTCACTTTGGACAAAGATTACTTTATTATGCCGACAGCATGGGTGAAGATGTATTAGCTGCGCCGTGGCTCAGTCACAAGATCAGCCACATGCGCACAGAAATACTGTACGTTGCTGGTAAATAATTAAATTATATCCACATTAACTCCCCTCCTAACACTCAGGGATTAAATTTTGGCAAGTTCCCCTCCTTCAGCTTCCAGCAGTCTTGGTTCATTAAGTTGCTGGTGGGGCACAGAGACCCCCTGATAGCAGCTAAGGACGGGTGTGTTCAGAGTAAAAGGAGGGAATCGGTTCAAAGGAGCACATCACTGCAGCTCCTTAATCAGAGCTGGCAGGGGTCAGCCAGCACAGACATGAGAAGGAGTGAGGAGAATGTGTGTGTGTGTGTTGGACCTGACACTATGTGTTTGAGCATCTATGTGTGTAAAAGTGTGTGTGTGTGGCTAAGAGGCAGAGCAGAGAAAGAGACGGTGGAAGCGTGTTTCTCACACTCACACTCAAGAGCCTGTGAAAGGTCAGTGCTTAGTGCTAACAGCACGAGATAGAAAGTGGCATGCACACACACACACACACCTGCACACATGTTCTGTTGATGCACAGACACACACTGAGGTCTAGAATAGGAAAACACTTAAGTGTCCTTTGTCTAAACTATATCAGTCGCCCGCAGGAAGGATCCAGGCGCTCACTGAGTCTCAAACATCTGCACACGCATCACATTATTTTGGAGTTTTGTCTTTAGGCTTGCTGGGATGTTTCGCTGAAAGGCATTCGGATTAAAAGCTACACGGTCTCCCGAGCCAACACTTTCTGTAACGTAGCAGTGGACTGCAGAGCAGAAAGCACACAGATGACCTCAGAGTGCTCAGCAGCATCCAGAACAACCAGAGAGGAGAGCAGAAAGACACAGAAGCCTGCACGGGCCTCCCTCTCTGTCTCTTTCTCCTACTCTCTTTCTCTCTCTCTCTCTCTCGCTCTCCCTGTCGTAAGCCCCTCCACAGTCATCAGGGCTTTCCAACGTTTCCTGTTGTCGCAGAAGTGAATTGTGGGAGATAATCTCTGGGTGTCTATTGGCTGATTGCACACAAAAAAAAAACGGCCCTGGAAAGCGGGCTTTTGTTGCTGCTGTGACTCAAAATCCAGCCGCTGGCTTTTCTTTCTCCGCCGGCCCCGACGAGGCACACATACATCAGCGAAAAAAAAAGAAAAGAGAAGGAATGACATATAGAACCAGAAAAACCCTCCTGACCTCAGCTGCTCAGGAGCACATGACTGGCCCAGATGATACGGCTTGTTGCTAAAAGTCACAGATTAATAGGAAAAAAAACACCTAATAACTTAATTAAAACAAGAAAGTCAAATTACCATTTCTGAAGTTAAAAAGAAAATATTCAAGCAAACTTTACAGAAAAGGCAACAACTTTTCAAATTGACCAAATAAATCTCATTGATCTCTTGGCCCTTGCTCAAAACGCTATCTACAACAATAATGAAATGTTTACAGCTAGCAGGGTAATATAGGCCTACAGTTTCAGCACCAACAATAGCATTAAGACAAATCTGTCAAAACATTTAAAAAAATAACAAAGAAAACATCACAATCATCTTAAAGCAAGCTTAGTAAAGGGGAACAACAGCTCCAGCATCTCCCGGTTGTAAGGCCAGCCCACTTCATATGTTCATCGGTTCTTGATGTTTCAGACCTGATTAGTCAAGACCTGATTAACCTTAAAGACTTTTGTTTGAAGGCAGACCCTCGCTAAGAGGCTGTGCTCGCTGAATCTAATTAGACAGTCCCATTCCCATACACTGATTTAAAGCCAGAGCTCATTGTTATTTACTGAGAATGAAAACAAACAACTGTGACCCATAATCCCCTAAATATCTTGACCTTATTTAGGTTTCTGATGAGGCTATTCATGACGAGGTCACTTGCATGGGAACGATTAATCGGTGCAAATCTCTAATTTAATCTTACATCTTTTCAAAAAACTTTTTGAATCAGTGATGTCAAGTCAAGTTGAGAATTAAAATAAAAGAGATCAACATGTGCCTCGTTTTTTTTATCATATCCAGTCGTGTTTTCCGTGTGTGTGATGGGAACTCGGAGTCACGGTTGTTGGTGAGTGCAGCTGGTAGAAAAGGGAACCTTTATCTTCTGATTTGAATAAGATGGCCTGGATCTGTCGCAGTATTTACCCTTTGTATGATCCAAAAGAGGCGCAAACACCCACACACACAGAGAATACACACACAAAGACAGATAAAACCAACAATACCAACAAATTAAATTATGCATACCACATAGCAATTGTGTTGATGTACTTGTTTATCTGTGCAGCTTACATATTGTGCTTTGTAGTCCAAATTTTTATTTATTAAACTCCCTGTGGAGCCAACGCTCATTCTTGCCATGTTCCCTAAACCAACTCCTTCCCCTTTCGCCCCTCCCTCTGTCAAGCCATCAAACCCTCCTCCCTCCACCTGCTCACCGAGCCACTCCTCCATCTCCAGCCTCCATCCTCCTCTCTGCCCTCTCTTCCCCTCCATTACTCATCCTTCTCTTTATCTTCTGAATACTCACAGGCTCGCCAGTTCCCATTCAACTTCCTCATCTTGCATGTTTTGCATAAAACCATAATTTAGCCAGCAAAAAGGACCTCATTTTAAGACAGACAAGTGCACATTGTTTGCCACAACTGAACATCTCAATTTTTAAACCAAACTTCCCTTTTTCTTTTTTTTACATCAGGTACGTTGACAAAATATTAGGAAGAAACTGAGCAAAAGACAGAACAACAGCAGAGGTGAAAGTGTGTGTCTATGCATTTTACAGAACAGTCATTATTTTAAAATGACAAAGTTATAGCAAATGAGTTTGAAAACAAAACACGAAAGTGGTTAAAAGAAATAAAACAAAAAAGAAAAAACGGGCAAGGTCAAAACTCACCTTAACATCAGCGAAAAACATCTTCAGCATGTTAGAGCTTGGGTAGCGGGTGTAGAAAAACATGAGCTTGGCCTTCTTCAGATGATTTGGGGACAGACCTTCTTGGATCTGAAAACACTTTCTGTTAAGGCCATTAACAGTTCTTTGGATGTAAATACATCTGCTATCAAGCAAACATATATCACAAACATGTGTGTGCGTGCATAGGTTAGATAGACATTTGGATGAAGGGTAACCAAATTTTTATTTTTTTTTGCACGCATGAACGTGGGGTTTCTGAAGAGGGGAGCTGAAGACAGAGCACCAAAGCAAACCCATTTGCTTGCAATTAGCATCGTCCGTATCAGGTGTGAGAGTGTCACGGTAAATAAAACGCTCGCCAGCAGTACAGTCGAGGCTTTTACATAAGGAGGCTCATTTCACAGTCAAAGTAAGCAAACGCCTTTGCCTACACCCTGCGCTAACCTCCACCTAAAAAAAAAGGAGGAAGAAAAAAGCAGGCATTTGCATATCACAGACAAAGACAGCAGTTAACGCCAGTGACGGGCAAGAAGGCCTAATGGCTTGGCGACAACACATGCCAAGCCTGAATATGACTGTCTGATGCTGGCTACATCAGTGGCAAAACAAGTTGCAGGAGATCCCACACTGGTCTGGGCGGCGTGGAAAACCTTCTCACACTCACAAATACATGTTTAGGGGCCTTGTCTTCCTAATGGATCTCCTGGACTGAACAACCGAAAGGGATGGAGATGGGCTGCTGGGGGCACCTTGAGGGATAGCATGGTTCCAGCCTTCAATTACATCCCCCTCCTCCTCCCTCTGCTCCACCCCTAAACTCCCACCCCCCCAAGCCTCTCAGCCGCTGCCAAACCCTTGGAGGAGCAAAAGAAGGAGGAGTAGGAGGAGGAGAAGAAGAGAGGCGTTGAGGCTTTGGACTCGGCCAGTGATGAGAAGACTGAAACACATCTGCGCCACTGAACGGCCCAAGCCATTTCCATGGTGAATTAACGGGCATATAATACATCTGATAATTTCAATCTGGGGGATAAGACATTGAAAAGGGAGCAGGGGAGGGGGGGTAAAGACCTCAGGCTGGTTCAACATCTAGAAAGAGCGAAAATTACACAGAATGAGCTGTACTCAGTTTTCATGAAGACTGTTTACGACTTGGTGGATAAAATACATCGCTTGACATTGATTCTAATGTACAGGGTTGGCCGTGATTGTTAAAATCAGTCAAGTGTCCAGATGTAGCTGTAACCACAGAGCGGGAAGAAAGCATCAGCTGCTAGATTGGATTGCCCTTGGCCTTCGGGTTACGCAGCAGAGCCAGCAAATCCTGAACCATGCTGGGTTGGCTCCTTAAAGACCCCGTCTACTTTTTTGTGTGATTCAGAAAGGGAGAGGGAGAAGGAAAGTACACCCAGTGAGGGTCTTGCAGGGGGGAAAGCCCTGGCAGACTGGTGCTACTCTGACAGTCCCGGCCAAAAGAGCAGCACTTCACTTTCCACACCACACCATCTGCTCCAAGCAGAGGGGACACAATGGATCCTCAGTCACAGCAGAGAGAAAGAGATAGCTTTTTTCTTTAAGAACAGGTGAGATTTGTCTGTTGTGAAAGCTCCGTGCTTATATTCAGATTAATTTGTTTTTGCTTTTTCAATTAGGATTAGCAACACTTTCCTCTTATCGGACGTTACAATTCTGCTACACAATATCACCTCCCTTCAGCTACCAATTAAAAAGCCTTATACTTCCTGATTAGACATTTTCATTCCCAATTCACTCACAGCTTGCAAATGTAATTGTGATTGGACTTAGGGGTGGCGTGCGAGGCTATTATTTTGTCATGATGGCGCGCTCGCACCAGCTGGCTCACTGTTTGTCTGCCACATCTGACAAGATATCATCATTCCCACAACACTTCCCCGAAGCCCGAAGTCATGAGAGAAAAATAGCTGCTCTACTTCCTAATTCATAGGTGTAAGGACAAGAAAATTTGGAGCCGGACTCTGAACAAATGGGAAAATTGATAGCAGCCATCTGCTGTAAAACTCAGACGAGAGCTGGTGAACTTGAACACACCTCGCAAAGTGTCTGACAAGCTGCCTCAAAAAAAAAAAAAGAAGAAAAGACTTACAGAAGCATAGTTGGAACAAATGCAAATACATTTAAAAAATGTCACATTTACTATAAGAAAACATCACTAAACTGTTTCTTTAAAAGGCCAACTTTTCTTTAAAACACACTGAATTAAAAATTTAAGATAAAAAAAACAAAACCTCACCTTGTTCACTTAATTGTTTCTTTTTGGTTTAGTACATCTGTTAACGTCCTGAATTTATAAATGCTACAATGAAAGCCACAGCATCTGGCATATGTGGTTATTGTTTGATTGTTTTTTTTTTTTCTTCCTTACTTTCTCTCAGACTCTGCATGTTTCTCTCCCCATTTTCTCTTTTCATCCCTCCATCGGGAGCCCGTAGAGAAGCAAAGGATTATGGATCTCTGGAAAGCGTTCACCCTTGGGTCAGAAGACAAGACAAGGCGAGGTAATGAAAGATAAACAGCTCGCTGCAAACACCTGTTAACGTCCGCTTCAAAGAAAAGACGGAGAGGAGCGGGGGGTTGGCAGGGAGGGAAAACAAAAAAAGAAGTATTTGGCTGCCAAGCAACAGCCAAAGGGCCCCCCGGGCTGTTGACAGATCTTTATGAAATGAAAAAGGAGAGAAAAGAAACGACAATGATTGTGGGCTTTTTACAACAGCGATGGATGATAAGAGGAACACAAGAGAAAACACAAGCAATCATAAATATACATCTTTCCCCGAGTCCTCAGGCAAACCTTTTGTGACACGCACGCACACACACACACACACACACACACACACACACACACACACACACACACAAAAGGCCCACAAAAAAAGACTAGACACTCAGGTGCACACAAAAGCAACAACAAGGTGTTCACTTAACTAATATACACACAACAAGAAAAAGGCTGTAGGATTAATTCCTTAAGTGTGTAATGAATGTTAATGAGATGAAGACAAAGCAACGGATGGGACTCAAATCAAACTTTCATAAGGGTTAGAGGGTGTTGAATGGTCAGATACTAAGGAGGTATATGGGAAACAGAGAAGCGACTCAACATAACTGTTTAAGCTATTAGTCTTAGGTCCACAGGGGATTCAATATGAGCCTCCCATAGGGGATAGCCTCTTTATCCACAGGGCATTATTGGGGCAAACTGGGGTTAAACTGTAAGACAGGCTATATAACACCACTGTGAGCTGAGGTTCAAGATACCTTCCTTCTTTATCATTTCAGCCTGAGTTTCTTAAAGTAAAAAAAATAAATTTGTGTCAGTAAACGTCTTTGTGAGTAAGTGATATATGACAAGAAAGCTTTTAAAGCACTTAGGTTTGAAGATGGAAGAAAGGGCTGTATGGTGCTGTGAGAAGGAAGAGGTACGGGTATAAAAATAAATGCAACAATGGTGAAGGGAACAGTAGTGGGAGGAAAAGTGATTCATCAACAATTTCTCAGTTTCTTAGGCTAGTTTCAAACAGATTCAAAAAGATTTGATTTTTAACTCTTTGTGGTTCAGATGCACGGTTTCAGACAAGTCTCAGAGGGGTAATACCACCTGCGAGCAGGTTTCCACATGAATAAACTGGTTTAAACTGGTCAACACAAATTTTAAACATCAAAATTACTTTCTCTTTACCTTTTAAGACTTCTGAAAATACAAACCTCATCTTATTTTTTTTTCTTTTCATTTTTAAAGGATACATTGCTTCCTGAGTAAGGTGAGATGTCAGACATGTCCTGAAGATCACCGCACTCTGACTTGATCAGGGACAAGGAGAGACTCTCGGCTGTGCTGCCCGGGTGTGCTGGTGAACAAGAGCGATGGTGGTGTCCCAGGTGGTGGCCTGATGCCATCTTGGTCCTCAGACTGGTGGTCTCCCGGGGCAGGTCCATGGAGTCTGGCGAGGTACGGTCCTTCCCTGGGTAACCACCCGTGGGAGCACCGAGGGGAGTCTGGAAAGGGTAGCCCATGAGCGGCAGTGGAAAGGGATGCCGAAAAGATGGAGGACTGAAGCCCATGGAAGCAGAGAGCGAAGAGGGGTGAAGGGCAGGATGGTGATTACTACCATGGGCACCCACAGCTGAAGACTGGTGGTGGTGCTCGCTGGGTGTCTTCCTCACTACTAAGGGCAGTGCCTCAGTTTGGTCATTGGTGGGGCCTGGAATCCCTGGCATGCTAGCAAAGGAGTCCAGTGGGTTGGGAATGATGACATCGCCAAAGCACTGCAGCCTCTGGTTGGCGGTGTGAAAGTTTGGGTTGTCTCCATTTATAGCAGGAGGAAATCTTTCAGGGGGTAGGGAAAGAGGAGGAAAGGCCTGCTGAGGAGTAGGACGCGGAGGCTTAGCGAATACTTTAACCACCGTGTCCACTACCTGGGTCATAGCTGAATTGAGTTCCTGCTTCAGTGTTTCTGCGAGCTGTTTACCTTCAGCGTGCATGGAGGAGCCCGGACCTCCTTTGCTTCGGCCAAGCCCATCTCTTCTTGGTTTCTCTCTGTCGGCCAGCATGGCCTGCTCCTGAAGCAAAGCCCGTGCTCTGTCAAGGAAATGGCCTGGATCCAGATCAGACATCTCATTGTCAGAGCGCAAGTCATCTCCGCCCCGGTCATCTCCGCCCGTGTCAGACCTCACCGGGCTGTCCTCTGACATGTTTCCTATGTCATTATGGAGGTCGTTGTGTTCTGAGTCATCGGTGGAGTCGTAGATCTGAAAGAACTTCTCCTGCAGCTGTCGTAGCTGCTTTTGCATGTCCTCCAGCTGCAGCTTGAGTTGTCGCCGCTCCTCCTGCTTCTGCTCCTTCCTCTGGCACACCAGCTGAGTGAAGCTTTGCTGCTGCTGTTGAGGCAGCCGCTGTTTGCGCTTGTTCTCTCGACTGCTGCCGCCGCACGCCTCTCCTCCCCGTGGGCTGCTGGGGCCCTGGTGTTGAGACTGAGGTGGAGGGCAGTCCAGCTCCATCTCCCGCTCTCCATCCATCTCGTGGTCGCGCTCATGACGGGAAGCAGCGGGCACCACCACACTCGGGGAGTGACTCATACCGCGTATAATGTTCTCCACCCGGGCTCGCTTGGCACGGAGGTGTTCGTCATTGAGGCGTTCAATGTCAAAGGTGGCCAGGCCAGGAGGGCGGCCAAATGGAGACAGGCACTCTTGAGGGGTGCTGTCCTGGGAGGAGTTGCTGCAGGCGTCCTCCTGTGGAGCATCTGAGCTAGCGTTAGAGAGCCCCGATCCAGGGAAGCCTGTTTCCACTCTGTCACCCCTGTCTCCTCTTTCTCCCCTCTCAGGCCCTCCTCCATTTTTAGCAATGTTATTCTTGAGAAGCTGAGAGATAATGGTGGTGCCAGGGAAGGGCATCATGGCATCCTCATATGAGTTGGCCCTCTTCAGTAGCTTTCGGAGTACATTTGACTTGGACTCACTGTCGCTCGCTGACACAACGCCAGGCCCACCATGTGGCTGCACTACAGAGCACTCCATGGAGTCGTTGTCTGATCCGTGGTGAGAATGGGAGCTCAGAGAGTTCATGGCACTGAAAATGGCTGCTTTGGCGCGAGCGATATTATCAGTGGTTGCTGCTGTGGCTGCTGCTGCGGAGGCTGTGCTGCCGACGGTCCTCTTAACACCAATGTCCACACGTCTTCGCTTGGTCTGTCTGTTCAGGAGGGAGTCGCTGTCATGGTCCGGCATCACGGGCTGCTGCTATTGGGCCATATCCCACAAACCCAGTCCTCTAGGGTCAAAGCTTCTGTGTATCTGAAGGGAAAGAAAATAAAGTAGCACAGCTCACTAAAAATAAAATTTTCAGGCTCTAACTTTTATTTTCCTTGTCCTCTTTTATATCAACATTAGGATCTAATCAGCAAAAAAGCCAAAATAATCAAAACTCGCAAAAACATTCAAAATATCAGCTAATGTTTTTGAGATATTTGCCTCAAGAAAGCAGACATTGTTTTGCCTGATGTTTCTAGAAAAAAAGAAACATCCATGATTACATTTAGGCAGTAAAGCTGTAAGAACCAGTGACATGAGGGTAAAGATAACAGTCGAGATTGGGTCAGATTTAGGCCTTGGCTCAACATTCCAGGGCAAAGTCCTACATTTTATCCTGTCCCCTGTTACATGCTGCGCGACACTGAACCAGTTCCCACGGAACACAAAGCTGCATAAAATTATGATAATTACTTAAGTACTTGTCCTCATTTCCATGGTTGTGCAGTGTGAGCGTACATAGGAGCTAGGAGCTAACAAAATCAAATCAAAAGAATAAAATGAGGTTCAGATTATTTAAAAAAAAAAAAGGCAAACAGGGGAAGGGAACGCACATCTTACACACCATGGCATGCTCAAATCCTATTAACCAAGAGAGCATGGTCAGTTTTAATAAAATATTTCAAGCCGTCATCGCACACTGTGCAATTTTAAAATTCTGTGTTTACTTCGATCAATATGGCCATCATATCTTACTCGACGGGGAGAGTGACACAAAAAAGAAACACAAAATAGACCTATTGATTTTGGTGCCAGCGTGAGCTCACTTCTGTGTTTTTTGTTTGTCTTTTCATCTGGCAGGGGCAGTTAATTCTGCTCAAATGAATAGGTCGCGAGGGTCAACTCTGGCAAAGAGCAACTTAAAGCGCTCTTACAAAAACCCTAATGCTCCTCTGAAAGCAAACCGTTTTGTCAGTACAGGTCTGCATCAATAGTGCTATGTAAGCAGCGGTGGCGGTGTCTTAGTCAGAGCCACATCAAATGGTCTCAAATGTAGGGAAACGAGCAAAAGCAATTTGAATGTTTAAGATCCTGCAGGAGCAAATGAACCGATTTGGAGATTTGACTGAAAGTTGGCAAACATTCAGTTTCTCTACACACTCATGAGAAAAAAAGTGAATCCTTTAAGAGGCCGTGGCTCAGTCAGAGCAGCAGAATAATCCAGGGGACAGAATTTAGCTTGGTTTTAAAAACGGAAAATTAACCCTGTTACACTGTTTCAGGATACGTCTGGGATCAATCTACAAATAGGCAACAAGCGTTTTGAATATTAAACATAGAATATTAGATTTCTGTCTGTTTTAATAAACCGTATCACCGAAAGTTATTTTTATATTTAGAGGGAAGTTGGACCAATTGTCCGGACAAATGGCACTTTTGAGAGATTTAACAATATAGTCTTTTACAGGCTGTTTGCTCTAATTCAGATCAGTTATTTTATTTTGATATTATTATTTTAAGAAGAAAAACATCTCTTCTGTCACTGAATCTCACACACAAACAGACACACACACACTCACTGTTGGCTATGTTACACTCTAACACAACTTATGCACATTTTCTTTAAAGACACTTTTATAAAAATCACACTTATATGAATACAAGTCCAGATGTGCTGCAAAAATATTGTTTCGTCTCCTCTAACCCTTTGGTAAGTTGTGTCTTTAGAGCCAGCAGCTCAAACAAGGAGCAACAAATCTACAAGGATTAAAAAACTTTGACATAATCACTTCAGGATCTTAACAAAGCACTTGAAATAGTCTCCTGCACCTGTCTTTTTGCGCACCTGCTCCCCACTGCCCCATGCACTCTCTTCTTCTTTATTTCTATCTCACTGATAAATACAAATAAAGCTTCAAAACTTTTAGGAAGCTACGAAAATCAAAGAGACACCTCCTCTTTTCAGCCTATTTTAAAGCGCCTTTTCTCATTGGAAACACATTTTAAATCCCTAACCGTAGCTTCAAACTTCTCCAAAAGCAATCTAAGGCAGGAGCAGAGGTAAACATAAGTTAAAGGTAAGATCTTTTAATATCGGTTGCAGTGGAGATGAGTTCTGAGGATGTTTTTGCGCAGACAAGTTGGACCTGCCCAGAGAAGACAGAAACCGAATGTGGCTATAAAACAGAAGGGATGACCTGCTTACAAAGAGTTTCTGCCTAAAAAAAATGCACAGAAATAAGATTCGACCCCCAGCAAAAAGAGAATAACAGCTTTGAGGTCTGTGAAAATTCACGGCTTTTAAGGAAAGTTCTGTTTATCTCATTTTAACTTAGAACGGGTTCTCCTCAAAAAATAAATAAATAAAGAGAGAGAAACAGAAAAAAGGAAAAACTTACTTCGCTGAGTTGCAAATCAACTTGATCCCTGCTTTGATGGGGAAGGCTGGGCTAACGTTCGCAAATCATCCCCATCAAAAAAAAAAAAAAAAAAAGGGCTGCTCGCGCAACTCTCAGCACATTTAACCAAGTTCAGGGAAACCAAACGCAGCGGGGAGCATCGCTTCTACAGATCCGCTCCCAGCCGCTGCTGATCACCGGCAGAAATTAGCCCCGTTAATGATGTTTGATTTGTTTATTAATTTTCCGCCCACCTCGCACCGGCGAGGCAGAACGAGAACAAGAGAGAGGGAGGTATCCGAGGACAAGGTTACTTACCCTTTAGATGAAACACGGGGAGAGGTGGGGGGGACAACCTGAACTCCAATATGAAGAAGGGAGGAAAAAGAGAATGCGCGCAGGATATCCGCGGACTGCGATGCGGAGAGATGGAACAGTTTACCGGGGATGAGAGAGCTGGAATAAAATGAACAACTACAACAAACAAAACAAAACAAAAAAAAGGGGCAAAGCCGGAGAAATCTGGATGAAAAGAGCTCCTGCGCGTCGGTCTCTCCTTCTGTCCCCCTGAAAGAGTGAGAGACCTAGAGAGAGAACGGCAAAGAAAGGGAGAGAGAGAGACAGAGAGAGGGAGGGAGAAAGAGAGAGGGAGAGAGAGAGAGAGAGGCTGCGCGTGTTGTGCGTCTCTGAGGCGCACTGGATGCAGGAGGACTGGATGCTGGAGCACTCCTCCGCCACTAAGATTCACTTTAAGACGCGGCTGAAGGAAACAGGAAGACGTGCGCGTCACGGGCGGCGTGATGTAACCGGCGCAACCTACCAATAAGAAGCGTCCGTCCGGGCCAGGGAACAACGCACTGAACTTGACCAGAGAACGGGACTTGGCAAAGTGAGGGAGAGGGGAGGAAAAAAAAGAAAAAGAAAAAAAAGAAAGAAAAGGAAATACCCCCCTTTTTTTGCTAATCTGTTTCTTCCCAAATCACCGACCACACGAGTAAGAAGCGTTCCGCACTTTGGCATCTTTTTTACGCAGCAACAATGTGAACTCAAACTTTATCTTATCAAGTTCTTTTAGTTCTCATTTATACATCTTTAAACAGACAGCTACTTGTCAAGTGTTTATTTTAAACATAACAGTCAGAAAAGAAGCTGGAACAATTTAACAGTCAGACGCAAAATGCAGCCTTTAAAAGAACTTACTTGCAGGGTCCAATATTAGAATTTTCCACCTGTTTTAACATTAAATGATCGATTAAGACAAGACGTTTATTATTGTTTTCAAGCAAATATTATCTGACATCTTTGTCTTTTTTGCTGTAGCAAAAAAAGCACTTTTTGATTGGGTTTAAGAGACTTTATTGAAAACTTATTAACGCTCCTTCGTGTCCAGTCTTTTTTTAATAACGATCAATTCTGTGATTTATAGCTTAGATAGAAAAATTTGAACTTTTTTTATTTTAATTATCTGCTAATTTACACTGCGGATTCCCGAAGGAGCCGACAGTTGTGGCTCATTTAGGAATCGGAAGGCTCAAAGTGGCTTGCAGAGATATTTTACGCGCAGAATTACTGGTTCCGTCTCCCCCCACAAATAAATCTGATTTTTTTTTTGAACAGGCGGAGCAGCGCGCGGGCTTACAGCTTTGCTCTGGAATTCAAATGGACTCAGAGAAGCCGAAACAAGAGGAGAATTAAAACTGCTCAGATGGTGAATATCAGTTCAGCCTGTTGCCACCGAAATGTCCCTGCATGTGCGTAAAACAACTGCGCTGCCATCGAAAGAAAGCCTGACGTTTGTTAATGATTTACCTGAATTTTTCCCCTTTTCCCCCCACACCCGTAACACTGAACATTTTCTCCACTTTTACAGAAGAAAAACAGGGTCTGAATTTCGGACTTATGACATGATTGCACGGTTGATGTCTTTCAGTCATTATTATTTCCTATAAAAAAGAAAGAAAAAAGACTGGATGCTCATCATTTTAATTCAGCTCGTGCGCTCAGCAGAGCAAATATTTTTTAGCCTTTGACACTGACAACATGTGATTTTAATAAAATGTTTTTGGACGTTGGGTGGCTTTTCTAAACGTTTTTTGCAACAAAAATGAACGTTTAAGACAGAAAATACTTTTTTATTCGACCTTTTCTGCGGTGACCACGACCACCTTTACTGATGAGCTTTTATTCTCTTATTGAGAGAAAAGAAAGTATAATAATTATTATTATTTTAACAATAGTTTGAAATATAACTTGTAATTTATAAAATATTTTTAGTAAATTCAGGAAACGGTGGCCATCAGTTAATGCTTTTATTTCTAGCTGTTTTCTTTAAATTATCGCAGCTATAATCTACTTTTTTATTATTCCTCTGCACAAACAGGATTCTAAAGCACTTAACGAGAAATCTTATTTTCCACATCAGCCCGCTGTCTGTCAGGTGCCAAAAAGGAAAAGGCGAGTCTTTTTTCCATGTCGCAGGCAAGTGTTTTTATAGGGCGCACGAATTGCAACGAAGTCAGCAAAGTTTCGTGTCTGGAGTGGCTTTTCCAAAGCAGGTGTCCCGGTGCCCTCCTCCCCCCCTGCCTCCCTCCATCCCAGCCCCTGCTCCCTAAACTGCTCCGTGGCTTGATTTGGCCTCGGCTCCCCTGGGTGCCGTCGCGGTGCGCACACAGGCATGGAAAAAAAAGGAAAAAAGAAAACAGGCCGGGAACATTAAAGGAGCGCGTGTTTGGAAAAGGAAGACTCGGGGTGAGGTGAAGAGGAAACGGGTGATGGTTCAACGCTGGCAGCTCTTATCTCGGCCCATTCCAGGTGGATCAGCCCGTGTGTTTATTTCAAACTCTCTCTCACACACACAGATACACACACACACAGACACACACACACACGCCACCACCTCTTCGTTTGAGCGCAACACACTCCAATGGCTATAAGGACTGAAAATGCGCCGTGCCATTGCGCACTGATGGCTAAATTTGACATATTTATGAGAAGCGCGTCCACGTGCAGCAGAAGGGAGGCCGTGGAAACAGGATTTTTCCCAGAGGGGTTATAAACTTGTAAATCATATTCTGAGTGATAATGGGGGCGCATTTGCACTGGAAGTTCGAGAAAAAGAACAACTTTTCTCATTATTATTATTATTATTATTATTATTATTATTATTATTATTATTATTATTATTATACTGAGTTTGTTGCAATTGAAGGCAGTAAATGAACAAATCCTGAACAAACTCTGTTAATAATAGTTGACAAAAGGAAGCAATCTCTTAAACAAAAGCGGTTCCAAAATGACCTTAATCAGATAATACTTGATGAGTTCCTACAACAGCTCTATTTCTTTTCAGAGACAGTTTTCGGAGAAATGACACACACACGCGTACACACACGCACGCGCACACACACCAACACACACATACAGAGATACAGTGATGGTAAGCGCTAAAAGCTGTTTTGTTCCGGAGAGGTCTCCGGGTCCCTGAATAAAAAGGCTTTAGGAGACAGGACCGAGAAGAGGAGAGGATCTGATAAGTGAGTAGGAGTCTGAAGTCCTCGTTGGGGCCCCACGTCCAGGACTTGATGTATTCATTTTTCCATGACAACCACGAGGATGCTGGAGGAAGGATGGGCACTCGTTTTTGTGGCCAAAGTTTTAAAAAAAGAAGCCACCATGACCCAAATATAATATAGGAAACATTTAGTTTGCAGCAAATGGACAGAAATTTACACATTATGTTACAGTGAAATGACGAGAGCTGATAACTGGCAGATTTTGTGCCCCC
>NC_051448.1:10755621-10761745 GCF_001649575.2 Kryptolebias marmoratus
TGTAGAGGAATAGGACGAGGAAGCCTAACTGGGGTATGATTTGTGGCCCCCCCCCCCCCCCCCCTCCATGACCTACATCTGTCCCTCTTTCTAGGCTACAAGTGTAGTGGTGATTTTGTTTGTGTTTATGTGATGATTGAGAAAAAAATGGGAGGTGTGTGTGTGTGTGTGTAGGGGGGTCATTCTCTGTGGCTTGTTTTAGGGCAGTCCACTGAATGAACACACACATTCAAATTTGCTATTTGCATGAATGGCTATTGCTGCACGAGGATAATGTATGGTTCAGAGACAAACTAACAATGAAACCCAGAGCATGTCTAAAAGAAACCCCGAGCAACAAGCTGATAGGGAAACATTTATGGCACAAGCATGCTTATTTATTATTTACTCACTCTGTGTTGCGTAATAATTCTGTCATCTTTATAAAATATTGAAAGTAACATTTCGGCATTTTGGTTTGAACAAAACAAAAAAGTTTGCCCAAACATTAAGTCAGGGCTGTCAGGAAATAATGGGCAATTAAATGAATAGTGTGCAGTGAGGCTGATGCAGTAATTTCATTAAAAAGCAGCTGCTGAACGTAATTATTATTATTAGACATGTCATTTAGCCTTTGTTAAATTAATATCTGTCAAAAAAAAATGGCTGTTTATATGTTTATATTTTAGGTTCTGTCTTACAAACAACTATGAAAGAATGATAGGAGTTGTAGAGCAAAGTCAACTGGAACGAAGGGCGCGCTCACGCACACACACACGCACACACACACGCACACACACACACACACACACACACCCTCACGCTGCGCCTTGGAGGTGCTCGCGCGGACAGACATGCTGGGAAATCGCCTGGAACTGCATTAAGCCTGACGTCCTTAAAACAAACAATGGCACCATGAAATAAGGGCTTACATGCGCTCAAAGTCAAAGAGCCCCCTCAGCTAGGCTCCCTGTTTATCTCTGCCTCTGTCCGACACACTCACCGTTTCTTGCAGGGTGTGTGTGTGTGTGTGTGTTGCACACTCGTAGCTCCGTGGGGAGGCAGGGTGACGGTGCGGAGGACTAACTTTGCTCCTATGAACTCTCACCTGTCAACACGGAGTGGAGGACTTTACTTGGTAAACACGAAAGGACTTTAGCTGTTTACTTCTGGCGGTGACTATGCCTGGTTTAGTCACTCCAAGGCCGCGGTCACACGGCCAACTCTCTCCCTCTCTCTTCCTGCTGCTGCCGCCTCAAACCCGCAGCGAACTCCGTTCAATAATGGCGCGGTTTTAGCACTGCAGCTCTTGCGCCTTTTGTATTAGTTTAATAAGTTTGTTTCTTCCCCTGACATGTGCAGGGAATCAGAAGACTTCATTCGGCATACATTTAAGCTGTCTTGACAGATTAAAACTGACTTGTGAAGACCTTTTTTAGATGTGGTGCTGGCCTCTGTGAAGGGAATAAAATCCACTGTTTTTGACCCAGTCTCTGTCTGTGCATTCATTTGTACAGTTAGCAAAATATTTCATGGACGGATTTTAATGAAACTCACAAAGTAGCCAATGCATGCACCTACATCTACAACTGATTAACAAGATTCAAGATGGCCGCCACAACAAAATCTTAGCAAACACAAAAATGGCTATAACTCTAATTTTAAAGATTTAGAGCTAAAATTTGGTGTGGTAGTAGTTGAGACTGAACACCAACTTACATTCTGACCATGTTTAAAACTGCAATTATTTCTTGGAATCAAATCTGTCTGTTAGCAAAATATCTCATGGACCACTTGACGGATTTTAATGAAACTTTCAGAACACAATCACTGGATGGACATCTATAAATGATAAACTTATGGAGTCAACCAACAACAGCCTTGGCTTACACAAAATTAGCTATACCTCAATGAATTCTACAGATGTTGAGCTAAAATTTGGTGTGGTAGTAGCTGGGAGTCATTCACAACACATAATCCAAGCACTAAGAAATCATGCAAGACCAGGCATTGTGCATAATTGTATTTTTAAGGTTTAACCAAAATGACTGTAACTTCATCATTTCACAACTTCAGATGATTTGGCACAGTGGTGGGCGATATGCATTCCATCAAGAAATACCTTTTATTAAAGTTGGATTCAAATTAGATGAATGCTGAAGTCAAGAGTAATTTTTCTATAAGCCCAAAATCACTTTTCACATCCATCATCCTGTCTGAATATGTTGGTGGAAAAAAAAGAGAAAAAAAGAAAGAAGGAAAAAAAAAAACAAGAGGCAAGTGCTGCGGCAGATAAGCGGCGGTCTGTTTTCGCTCCTCTGATCAGCGGTAATTATATTTGCTGGCGTGGAGGTAAGTGGTCCTCCCCTTAGGGAGGGGGGGTTGGGGGCATTGTGCTCGACTCACTCCATGTCATAAAATAAAATTACAAGGAAAAGAGAAGATATCCTACAATAACAGAGGCGAGTCGTAAAATCAAAGAGTGGCTAAATTAAATCTGAAAAGGGAGGAGGGAAAAACCCCTCATGGAAAACACATTAATGCTGTGATGGACACGAGCAGGGGGCTTCAAATAAAAGCAGGTTAATGAGTTTATAGGCTAATAGCTTATAGAACTATATCATTGGTTTGTTGGTTAAAGGAGACACAGAAAGCTTTCTTATTAGGGCGTTTAAAAATAATTAATGATCCTGCACTTCCTCAGACCCTATAAAGAAAGGCATCTATAAGACATGAATGATATGTACAAGGAGCAGTAAAGTGGTTCTCTCAGCAGACATTAAAAGTTTAGCTCTGTGGAACAGTCTGCTCTCCTGTTACAGCAATGGACATCCATACTTCTTGTACCTGTTGGCACTCTCTTGTCTGCTTTATGTATCTGTGTGACCTCTGACCTCTGGTGTGAATGCTTGGCCTGCTGTTACCCAGCGGAGCGGCCTTTCTCTGGTGACACCTCGCTGACCTTTCACGCCAGCCTCGGGGGGAGGTCAGGAGGAGGCTTATTATCAGCACAGAGTGAAGAAATCTGCCTCTGTCATGTTGCTGGGGAGCAACTTTCACATTTCATGAACCTTGAATAGTATAGGTTTTAGGACATTACACTAAATTGTGTCACTGAGCTTATATGCTTATTTCAGCAAGACAATGCCAACCCACAGTCTGCATCTAGTACAACAGTGAAACCACATGGGCTAAACCAGCTGCACAGGAGCTCTCCTCTGACAGAAAACATGTCCAAAAACTGGTCTAAATCTGCCCACCCTCATTTCAAAAGTGTACTCCGGCAGATTAAATCATAAATATGGGGGCGGCTGCCGAGGTGTTTATGTTGCATGTGGAGTTGGGCAACAAAATAATGCGCATGGCCAAGAATGCAGTTTTCCAAGTTGTGCTTACGACAATAAGCCACGGCTTTCAAAAAACAACTCACCGGTCACTCGGTTGCAAACACTCAGAATTCATTGTAACGGTAACAGAAAATTTGCATATTTTCTCACAGTTTTGAACCAAGCTTGAGTCATCGACTAATCAACAATAGTCGCACCACCTCTTCGTTAGAGATATTACCTTAAATGTGCTAGAGTTGTTCTGGAGTTGCAACAACTGCTTGAAAAATTCACTCTGGATTATTTTGTGAAGATTTTCCTCCCAGCCACTTACACCCTCATCACACATTTATGGATTTGCTTGTGCTTCGATGGCATACTGAGATACGTGGCTGCAAGATAGCACCAAAACATTGCTTTTTATCTGTGGTAACCTGCTTGGGATCATGCTACATACGTTAGAGGATCAAATATGTAAGAAGGGCGGTTTGTGTATGTCATTTCTTTTACAGCCACATATCTCAATATGCCATAGAAACACGAGGCAAGTACACAAAAAGTGTGACGGAGGGTTTTAGTAAAATGTTTGGAACTAAAGCAGGTGGGACAGTGCGCGGATATTCACTGCAAAAACATAAAGTGATATCAACACAAAACATTTTCAATGTGCTGTCTGTTAAACACAGGAATTTCCACACCGTATTGCCTGTAGACCTGTTTCCTGCTACTTAACCCTGTTGAAAAATGCATTTCCAGCGCACTATGTCCTTCTATAAAGTGAAACTCAAAACCAGAATTTTGCAGTTTCATCTCATTTTATGGCATTTTTGTAAATTTGCCATAAGTGATTTGAAAATAATTGTTTTTATTTACGTTTTCTATAGAATTCAACCATCTCAGATGCATGACGGATGTTTTCACTTCTATGTTGGTAGCACTTCTGTGCCTTACCATAAGGATTTAGATGGTTAATGTATGTGTGTCACTTGTAATTAATCAGAGCAGCAACACAATCCATCCTGTGTCAGGCCATGCAGCAGCAAGCTCCAGCCACAGGTCAAAAGCCAGCAGCTCATAAAGTGCTCATGCGCGCACACCTGAACGCACACACATGCAGAGGAATGCTTCAGAGAAGTATGTGCTGTGCATATGTACAGGCTTACGTTCGTGCAGACGTGCTCATTCGTGCACACACCCTCCCAGCATTTTCAAAGACTTCCCCGTGGACAGAGGCGTCTGCCAGCGCTGCAATAAATCACGCTGAGGATGGTGCTGAGGGCAAGGCGCACCTTGTCCACGTCGCCTCCACTCCTGGGCTGAATAAACCATAACATCCTGCCTCTCGTGCTGCCCGACGCCCTCTGAGCTCGACCTTCGAGAAGACCACCCCCACTTTCTCTCTGGATGCCCTCATCTGCCCTCCTCACTCCATCCCCATCATCTACCCCTCCTCTTTTCAGCTTAACCTACCTATCTTTAGGAGCTTTAGCTGCTGGGGAATCAAGTTGTTTGGAGTCATACCCCCACCACCTCATCACCATCATCGTTTAACGCTTTTTTTTCCAACTGAAATGACTTCCTGCTCAAAAAGAAGGACGAGAGAAATTAAAAAAAAAAATGAACAGGAGAACAGCAAAACAGCAGGAAGCGAATGGTTAGCAGGAGGATGCCAACACCCTCATCCTGTCGTGTGCCTGCTTGGCACAGGTGTTCTGGGCCAATCAGCTCCCTCTGTTCCTTTTACCTCAGGGCGTGCCAGTTTTGGCTGAGGAGGTGCGCCTTAACTTCATGACCCTCTCTGAAGGAGGTGAGATGTTTCTGGAAAGAAGGAGAGGGGAGTTTTGAAGCTCATCAGAGAAGCCAGGTTTGTAATGGAGCCAAAGAGACACACAAAAAACAAAGAATGGGTGAAGTGTTAAGTTATCTGCTGATTGTTTTCCTTGATTTTTACTGCTTCAGAGGAAGACGCTAAGAAAACATAAGAAAACAATTCACATACCACTTGGTTCTTGGTATTCTACTTCAAGGTCTTGCTATGGACAGAACCCACCGTGGAAAAGAAAATTCTGCTTTGTATTAATTGGCATATAACCAACAGCATAATTACTTCCCCTAAAATTGAATATGAAGAATTTTTAAGTGTTTAGTTATGGTTCACTGATTGGCAGCAGCGTGTTTTAATGTGAAAAGCATGTTTTGAATTTGAATTGTGAACCCAAATGCTTGTTTAGTTAAGTTCAAAACACATGCACAGAAATGCATGAGCGAATGCAAACAAGTATTTGCATGAGGACGCGCACATGTTCACACATGGTTCCCGAGCTCTCCCTAACCCTTTGTGTGTCCGTGTGCATTGCCGGAGGAGCCCGGAGACAACAAAAACAGTGAGACGTGCACCTTTTCATGCTATAAATGACAGATTAAAAATAAAGGCTTTTAATTGTTCAGAACTCTTCCACAGATCTGAACTATCCCTAAAACTTGGCCAAAGCTGAGTATAAATGAGCTGCAGCGACATGTGTGCAGGTAGAGATCCAATGTTAGAACAGAGGAAAGTCCCATTATACAATGCTGTCTCTTTTGTTCTGTTGATATAAATAGCCATAAGACTATTGTTTTCTCCCATGTTAAAGCTCTGAAATAAATCATGCCTATTTCTATTTAGCTCATGTTTTATACAGTAGGAGAACTGCTTGTTGAATAGGTATGAATAAAAAAAAAAAAAATTCCCTTCTCACCCTCCGCGGGTGGTCTTTGTTTCATCCTCTGAGCTCGGGTCCTCTACCAGAGGCCTGGGAGCTTGAGGGTTCTGCGCAGTA
>NC_051448.1:10762758-10772150 GCF_001649575.2 Kryptolebias marmoratus
ATATATATATATATATATATATATATATATATATATATATATATATATATAATTTTAATAATTTACCTCCTTATTAGTACAAAATAAAAAGATATATAAAAATATAAACTGATTTTTCAGACCACAGGGCAGTTTTTAGTTTGATTCAACACATTTTAAATCAGATTTGGTCTAGAAGGGACTTTAAAACATTAAAACACTTTTATTCTTTTCCCACCAATAACAACGAATTAATTATCGACAATAAACAGGTCAGTTTTATGTTAAATGTCTGCAACCTGTGGATCTGGGGCCACATGTTGCCTTATTGGTCCATCTACAGCAGCTCTCTGTAGCTTTGACCAAAACTTACATGGGAATAAATAATTTGTAAACTGAAAGGAAAACAGAAGAACAATCTGATGAGCCTTTGTGATAACACCAAGAGTTAGAAGTAACAGCCTGCTTGTGATAAAAACTTTAAAGAAAATATGAATTAAATGAAAGTTTCTGCCTTAATGCAAGAAAATTTTCAAATCACAATTAACTGAGTCAACAAACTGTTTTTTTTTTAATCTTCACCATTACTATATGCTCTAAAGTCGGAAATTCATATAAATATTTTCTACCAAAGACTCACATAGACCTGCATAGTTCAAGGTTTAGATTTTATCAAAGGGTGTCTACACAAGAAAATGTTTCTTTTCTTTTGGTTCAAGTTTGGTCTTTTTCTTTGTTCTATTACAAAAAAATATAAAAAACAAAATGTATTAAGCTATATGTTTTAACATGAGGTAATTATGACATGTGGTATCTTTATTTCAAGTTTTAAGCACATTTTGCAGCTCTGGGAGCGAGGAGCAGAAAGGGCTCTTTTAAGTGGAAAAGTTGCAGAGCTCTGCTCTAAGCTGTAAACTGATGACTGAACTACTCGCCCTCCTTGAACCAAACTTCCATTTTACCCACAAACACACACTCACTGCTGTTTTTCAGTCTTGTTAGCTAAGCCGGAGGACAAGTGCTGCCTGAGGCCAATCCTGATCCTTCGGGCCTCTTCCTTGCAGAAATCTCCTCTTCCTGCATGGAAGTTTATTGTGATCAGCCTGCCTGTCACTGATGCTTCCTGAAGGAAAGTGACAACGGCTGTATTCACCCGCTGACCTGTGAAGAGGACAGAGGAAGAAAAAAACCCACACAAGTGTGTGTTTGTGTACATGTGTGTAACCTGACTAAGGGTTTCTTTTCTCTCCAGTAAGAAGGCAGCATAATTCCTGTGTGATCAGCACGACCTTTGCCCGCGTGTGTGTGTCACGTGACGCGTCCTTTCACCGACCCTTTCAATATCATGACTCCTCGATTCCCTGTTAGACCGATTCTGTGCGTCATGATCAGTCATCCTATAAGCCTCTTTATCTAGTATGGCTCACATATGTTTTTAGTCAAAGTTAAGATCAATCAGCCTTAGAAAACAGAATAAATGGAAAGAAGGATGGAAATATTATGTCCATCTGCTGTGGTGATCTCTTTCCAACTTTGTTTGGCAGTGGTCTTTTCCTCCATCCCACCAAAAAGCCCCACAGGAACCAGGAACTGGCCTCGTCTTGACCCAGTTCTGGGGCTTCCATTCTGGGCTTGTCGATCTATCTGAAACCAATCCCTCTCCCTCCCTCATGTGTAGAGGGTGTTCAGCCGAGTTCTGAGATTATAGGATGGTCTCTTAAGAGGGAATGAGAGTGAGCGAAGTGCTGTCCACTTAGCTGAAGATTATCCTTTAAAAGGAAGTGATGGTGGTGGAGATGGAGCAGAGAAGGAGTAAAAAGGATGTGCTTAAGAGATGGATATAGAGGGGGTGGATGGAGGGAGGGCAGTCAAAGAGGGCAAATGAATCATATGGAGATAAAGTGTGTGTGGGAGTGGGTTAACAAAAAAGCGAGAGGAGAAAATGGAACGGAGGGAAATGTCGAAATGAGAAGCTGAGGTGGAGGTGAGGCGACCGAGCTGGAGAGGGTGGAGGAAAGTTGGTACAAAGAGGCAGAGATGGAGTGATAAAGTAACAGGGGAGCAGGAAGGATGAGAACAAGAGACGGATTAAACCATAAAAACATGGATTGTGAAGTGCTTGCCACCTAAACAAAACAGAGTTTTATGCTGGTTTGGTTCACGGGATGGACGTGGAAGTCACTTTTTGTCACACTTTAACATTGTAAGGACGATTTTACACAAGAATCCTAATGGAATTTATTACCATGAAAGGCAGACAATCAAGTAACTGCCTGTGTGTCTGAGGGCATGTTTCTTTGTCTGTCTGTTAGTAAAATATCTCAGAAACCACTGAAAAGATTTTAATGAAACTCTCAGAAAGTTATCAGTACGAAGGTGAACCTTTGGAGTCATTCTGATTCAAGATGGCTGCCACAACTACCTTAGGCACATTCAGAAGGTCGCTGGGCCAGACAGGATGGCTGCTTTAAAAAGACAGGTCATTGTCCCATGGGGGAATTTACAGACAAGTTACCTGGGTTAGTCTCCGAGAGAGGAAGGACTTGAGACCATGCCAGAAACCTTGTCACTACGCATAGATTGTCTTGTCTCAGCTCCACCAGAATCCAGCCAGAACCAGCTTGAGGTCCTTACTAAACCACTTCTGTTGGTGTTAATGATGTACGGTTGTGTTTTTATTTTTTTTGAAACAATGAAATGTCTCACTGGTAATTTACACAGCCTATTGCTCAACAATATATAACTATTTTTCTGATTCTAGGGAACAAGTTTCTACTTTTAACAGTAATCACAACATCACAATTAATTAACAAAAGAAGCTTGTTGTTCGACAGGAGAGATACAATCTTGTGATTGAACATATTCTTTGTAGTAGCTTGTATTAGTAAAGTATAACAGTTTGTACTACTACTCTTATTGGTAAATGGCTTGCACTTTATCAAGGACTCCAAAGGACTTTACACTACAATCATTCACCCATTCATCCACACATTCACACACTGATGGCGGTAAGCTACATTGTAGCCACAGCTGCCCTGGGGCAGGCTGACAGAAGTGAGGCTGCCATCACACCGGCGCCACCAAGCCCTCTGACCACCACCAGTAGGCAAGGCGGGTGAAGTGTCTTGCCCAAGGACACAGCGGCTGAGACAGCCAGAGCGGGGGTTTGAACAAGCAACCCTCCGATCACAAGACAAACCCCTACCTCCTGAGCCACTGCCGCCCATATTGTCAACACGATTACTTACATAAAGAAGCAGGAGCAGCAGCAGGTAGCTGTAGTACTGCCAGTGCAGCCTGTGGAATTTCAAATAAAATTTCTGTCAAAATAATTGCGTAAACAAAAACTGACAGCAATGTAAAGACTTATAAAATTGAGTTCACATGAACATGTTTTACAACAGCAACCACTAAGTTCTGGTCCCTGCTCAGACTAGCCATTAACTCATCAATCTGGTCAGAATTAACTTCTATTTCCCCCAAATGAGGTTGTTTAAAGAGCTACCTACAACAGGTAAAATGTTATTGTTCATAACCTTTCCACAGAACTCCAGTTTTAAGAGATCTGACTTATCAGTTTATTTATTTGTTTGTTTGAAGTTTAAGGTTTTTTTAAATTTGTCATTCTTTATCGCCTAAATTATGGAAAGGAAGCTATCAGGATAACTGGAGGAAGCAATGGATGTTTAAAGATGAGAGAGAGGCGAGTGAGAGAACATTGGAGGAGGAGGAGGAGGGCGATGAATCTCCCATCACCACATTAATCTCTTCATTTTCATTTCTCCTCCCATGTGTGGGATTAGAATGATTTTATTTAAAGTGTCAGTTTGAGCTACTGGATTGAGGAATCTGGATTTCATGGGGATTATTAGGAAAAAGCACACATACACACACAGATTGTTTGATATATTTTCTTCTCTTTCACTCACTAATGACCTGCTTGACCAACAAATGATATTTATCCTAAAATTCAGTGCAGGAGGCAGACATTGTGATGCACAGCAAGGATGTGTGCCATATATTTTTATGTCCAATTTTAGGAATTAACAATGTTTTTGTTTTAATGCTTGTTAAAATGTAATCATCACTTTTCTTTCACTTTATTTTTTACCCGACCAGGACACAGTATTCTTTTAACCTTGGCCAGCGTAAGTGGAATGAGGTGAACAGACTCTAAGCAGAGCTTCAGCCTTCTGTGTGTCAGATTTACCATCTAATCTACATTAGTATAAGGCTTTCACCACTCTGGCAAAAAAAAAGAAGAATAAAAACACGCCATCACCTTTTCATCCTAGGGACAAGCCTTTTCATTTCACCTCCTCTCATTACATTAAAGGATGAGGGAGGCTGCGCGCTGCGCTGAGCGGTATTTAAAGATCCCTTCATCGCTTTAATTTCTCTTTATTTAAGAGATTCGCCGCTCCCTCCCTCTGTTTAATTTCTCTTTAGCTGAAGACTTCCTCCCTTCATCTGCCTGATTGATCTTTGTCTCACTGACATCGAAGAGCCGTTCACTGGAAGCTTCCCAACTCAGCAACAATGTTAGCCTAATATAATCGGTTTATTATGATACATGAATATATATATATAAAACTATTTTTTGCTTCATACAGTTCTATTACCTTATAATGTACTCAACTGCATGTATCAAAGCTCTCCAGAAAATAGTGTATCTACAATATAAATTCTACGAAGCTAAAAACGGCAGCATGTTCCTTTTATTTTGACTGTGTAGAATAATCAGAAAGCATTAAAGGGCTGCGTAGTTTTTTTTACCACACTTGTACAATAAAATTTCATTATAATTTTAGCAAATATTAATATCTGTTTCATATTTAATATCAAACGATTCAAACATTAAAATGTAAGCTTCTGGTTAGTTTCATTATTGCTTGATTTTTTTGTTCAATCAATCTTTTTTTTTTTATTTATAAAAATACTACAATAGTTAAAGGTACTACCATAAATGTTTTGTACTGCTTTTAAGAGATCTAATTCCAAACAGAGTTCAAAACCTACAAGAAAATTGATTTGCTGAAACAAAACAGCAAGAAAAAAAAAAGACAAATCCTCACTGTAAAAAAAAATAAAAACAACAAGTCAGCTGGACTCCATACAACTTAATAAGATTCAAACTTCAACTTCAAACAGAGAAGAAAGCTAACAGAAATAATTTTAAAGCTGACTTAATTGTATACACATTGCACAAACCGGTCACAGTAAATTCTAACAACTCGTCTATTTAATAGTTAAAATTAGTTGAGTAAAAAAAGGCTGAGTCATGTTATGTTTCTTTCTTTGTGTAAATGTTTGTTGTGTAAAAGTTGACACCTGAAGTTGCTGAACTTCACTGAGTCAAAGCAGCAAGGCAGCTAGACTGAGTGAACAAATCAGTTTTTACAGTGAACTAGAAAGTTGTTGACATGTCTGATTGACCCAACAATTCCTGTCTGGAAACTTGCTTTGACAGCCAACTTATTGAATTCCTCATTGACAAATCACTTCAAGTTTGAATATTGTTAGACAGCCTCACTGATTAAGAATTTTCACATTTACAGTAAACCCCCACCTTTAGAAGTTCGACTGTGAAGCAACTTTTAGCCTTTTTTTTCTTTTGGCAAAAGTCAAATCTGTGTGAACGGGTTTTATTTCCACAAACAAGACAAATTAGCAAAATTCACAACCTTAAATGTAGAAGAGAACAAACCCAATTTATGCCATCAGTTGCATTATGTTGAAGTGGTTTCTGTTACTGTCAGAGGAGAGATACCTGCCGCCAACACCGACTTTCCAACGTGTCGCGGAGAGGTTGTCACGAAGCACAGACGCAGATACACCCTCGCTCTTTTTCAGAGCCAGGTCTTGGGAAGTAGGTTAAGCAGGCTGGGAGCACCTCACACTGCCCCCCCACCCCTCCCATGATGGGAGGGATGACTGATGGAGGTGGATAACAGAGCGACAGGGTGCAGAAAACGATGGAGAGATCTTCCAGGGGACATCTGTCGCAGTGAGCAACTTGTGAGCTGCTTTTTTTCCAGCCTCCTGTGTGACCCACAGATTCTCTTGCATGGCTGACCAAATACTATAAACATTTTAGAGTGGGACATAGCCCCCTTGTGCTTACAGGCCTGGGGTATATAGATATATATACAACCATATGAGGCAGCTAGGTAACACTGAATACTGTTTAATCTGTTTTAATGTTGCTGAGCTTTACTCGTGTTCATATCAGTTGCACATTGATGGGAAACTATGACAACATCCAGCTCTTTACTGTCACAAATCATTTTACTAAATTTCCATATGACGCCTGTGTTGCCGTTTAGTAAGCATCTCTGCACATCTGCGTGAGCCGTTGCTACAGTGCACGCATGAGAACATTTCTCTCCCTCTCGCAGGTGTTTTGAGCTGTACAGTAAACAAACAAACAAACAAACAAACAAAATGCTTCAGCACTCATAGATGCACACAATCTCACAAACAAAAGCTTTATTGTGCGTTGCTGTGTGTCCGCTAACCCATCCTTTTTAATCTGGGATTATGGTATTCCCATTGGGACAGCAACAGAAGAAACAATGCCTTATTTCATGGGAGGAAATGTGCAATAATGATGTTAATACCTCAATCTGCCTTATTTATGCACCTCACACAGGGTTGCCTGGCGTATGCACAGTATTTCCATTCTCTCCGGCTATGCAAACACACACATTTAAATCTTTGAGATTAAATTCAATCCAAATTTTGCATGTTTTAGTTCAGTTTTTCAACAAGAAAATACAGAATATATGTATAAGTGAACAAGCAGGTGCTTTTGCGACATTTTAAGCATAAAATATATAATATAAATTCTCCTACATGGGTGTAATCTGATACTAAAATCATCCATTAACACAGAATCACATCTATTCTTCTCTGTTGTGTCACAGGAGTCATTTAAGGCTTTAGTGCTTCTGGTTTTGTCCTCATGAATGCAGCTTTTAAAATCCTTGCTCTTAAAAAAGTAGCGCCGCTGTCAGATAAAAAATCTGAACAAAGTCGTATTGTAATTCAAAGACTGGGCCAGTGGATCATACTGGGAGCTCTGGTGTTTTAGAGTGTGCTGGTCTGTGAATAAGACCTCTGATGATGGTTGTATTTTTACTGCGAGGCCCCAGGTGCTGCCAGCATCACACATGGACACACGTGGCACCAGTGTCCTGGCATGCCCAGCAGCCAACGAGAAAAGGGCCAAGATGTGCCTGAGACGGAGTGTGTAAGTGGATGTGTGTGTGTGAACAAACATAATTCTGATCCATCGTTTTAATTGACAAAATTTTTGTTCCTATGAAGTCTTTAATTGCAAAACCCTTACTTCTGATGGCAGAAATACGTATTTGAATACGCACCGCTAGGTAAAGAAATAACACAGGAGCTCATTAAAGACTCATTAAGTGTCTTTTCATCATTTATTTGCAGTCGTTTACATTTCTTTATGGACCAATTTATTACGGTAACAGTGCAGTTTTAAGTGCATATGAACATGCGTGTGCACATATATACATGCTGGCATGTCTGCATATGTTTGTGTGTGTCTGTGTGTGTAGCAGCTGCCTGATCAGTAATCACTTAGTGGTGAGCTAATGCAGCCTCCTTAACCCAGGGGCCTCATAAGAATGAATGTAGCCCAGCCCCTCTCGCTGCTATCGACAAATCCATTACCCAAAACAAGAAACTTCAGTGAGCACACAATTTGTATGTGCTTCCTTCTGAGCTTTGTTTGAATGACACCACAAAATGAAAGTGTGATATGATGCTGGGATGGACAGAAGAGGAAAACAACGATTCATGTACAATTGTACTCTGGATTTTTTTTAAAAAAGAAGTTTGGTTTCAAAGATTTTTCAGGGGTAAGAATTCGGAAAAAAGAAAGCAGGCATTTTGCAATCTAGGGAAGCAGCCTTTAAAGAAAATTTAAAAGCCTCTCCAGAAAGGGATCCTGGGCATTTTGTCAATGCTTCTGTGACCAAACTGCACTTCTACAAAGACAAACATAAATAGCGCATAAACTGCATTGAAAACATCCCTTCAGAAGTGTCTCTGTCGGCCCCCCTAGGGTTTGTTGGGAAGCAACTGCGTTTACATATCAGCGCTCCTCATGGTGTGTACAGTGATCTGGCAGGTTTGGGGGGAGCTTTGATGCTCTATCACCTAACAGGTCGGGTGTATCGATCCCCAGGGCAGTGCTACTTTCTGGGGCTGTTCTGCCTAGGAGACAAGGGGCCACCCCTCCCTTCCACCTCTCTCTCTCCTGGAAACCTCCCCTGTGCCTGTACCCAGCAGATGGCCTCAAAGAGGAACCAGAGACACGGGGGCCAACATCCAGCTCTCAAACAGAGGAGCAGAGGAGCAAATGGCCTGTTAATATTTCATACAAACACTCTCACTCATCTCCAAGCGAGAAAACGGACATGACTGAGAGCGCAGCATGGATAAGTGTGTGTGTGTGTGTGTGAGGGTCTAATCAAAGACTTTTGGATGAAATATAAATAGTTTCCCACTCACAGGTGTTTCATAGCTAGGCTAGTTTGTTCTCAGAATGGTCACATTTTCTTAATTACCACAATGACCAAATAATAAGATTAAAAAAGCTTTTTCTAACACACATCCACCCACAGACACACACTCACCCCCCCGATTATTCCCAGAGTCGGATCCTTCCTTAAACCTCCGCTGTATCTCATGAGCGTAACCTGCAAGCTAATAGCTTGTAACCTCTGTACAGATCAGTGGAGGTTGTGCTATTTGCTGGTCAGTAATTGCCCTCTTCATCAGTACTCTGTCTGCGCAGGCAGCGACGTGGCCAGCCCTAGGGTCCTCCTGATGTCATTAATGTGTGATTAGGGCCGGTGGGGAGCAGCAGTTAGGAGGTTAAAAAGCCCCTGACAGCCCTCATCATCGGCGAGGAAACCCTGAGACTGATGCAGGGGCAGCGCAGATGGGCGAGAGCGAGCGGCTGCCAAAGCTCTAACTTGTTATTCCTCCTCACCTCCAAAAAATGAAGCAGCGCTGATAACTGGTGCTGACACAAGCACGCATGTGAACAGATGCTCTGACAGAAGTATATATATGCAGGCGTAAACACTTACAGTAAGTAGATGTTTTGCTGCCATGCAAGGCGGCAGATAATGTATCTGCCTGTGTCTGTGTGCATGTGTCTGCAACATTTCTCATGAACAACTGGATGGATTTCAATGGGTATACAGGTGCTGGTCATAAAATTAGAAAAAGTAGATTGATTTCAGTAATTCCATTTAAAAAGTGAAACTTGTATATTATATTCATACATTACATACAAACTCATATATTTCAAATGTTTATTTCGTTTAATTTTGATGATTACAAATGACAACAAATGAAAATCTCAAATTCATCAT